>NW_016690324.1:577912-835062 GCF_001604755.1 Lepidothrix coronata | reverse complement strand
CCGGGCCGGGCCGGGCCGGGCCGGGCCGGGGGTGTGGGTGCCGCAGGACCCTCTGGGCCGCGCTCAGGGACTGCGGGTGGCGGGGCTGGGTTTGGAGCGGAAGGTTCCTCCGCTGGAGCTGCCGCTGGGAATCCCTGGGTGGCAGGTGGGAATGGCCACTTCCCACATGGCCTCTGCACCCTCAGTGCGCTCCCTCACAACCTGACTGAAACCCTCCACAAGGAATCATGAGCTGGAACGGCTTCAGGTTAAAATAACTGCAAGGGAGCGGTTGAGCAGATAAGAGGTGACCTTAGGACTGTGGAGGTGTGGCGTCTCGTCACAGCTTTGTTTAGTGGTTAGTGTGAAGAAAATCCCTTTGCTAATCCCCTCTGAAGCCTCAATAGTGAGAAAATGCTATATTTTTTTTTGCTTCTTATAATGTATGTTAATAATCATATGCTGGGGTAGATTTACTATGTGTCATTTTGTTAGTTTTGACTGGACTTTTTAGTCCTCATTACTGCATTTGGAAAAGGACAGAAAATGGGGTTTCTGTTGTTTATGCATCATGATCCAAACGGCTAAATGGCTTTAAGAGGACTGTAGTGGCTGACTTGCTATCTAATTTTCAGTGATAAATAAAGCCTGGTTTGCCCAATATTTTCTTGATCTTATGTTTGTTGTAGTCAAAGAGCATTCTGATGTAAGTTTTCTCTTTAGATTTCTCTTAGGAAATTAAAGTCATCCTGCGTTCACACTGACAAGGAGTTCTGCTGCATGAATATCCTCCTAGTGTTAGAAGAAAGGTCATATGAGGGGTTTTCTTTTTTGCAAGTATGTAGCTGTTTTGAAGCTTAGGCAAAATCCAGCCAGCCTTTGACACATCCAACAGGAAGTTTGGTATAGGCACTTCCAGGGGAAGAACGTGACCGTGAACAGCAGAGGCAAGCAAAGACATAAATAGTCATCAAAGAGATATAATTAGCCAATGTATATGCAGTGTTTGAAAAATGAAAATAAATAACAATTCAAGTGGAGTTACTGCTAAGAGCAGCAGCCCTTTTCCTCAGAAGCCCTGAATGGTAAGTGCTTTTGCAAGTGGGGATGGTCCCATGGCATGTGAGCACTTCTAGAGAATGGGACAGGAGATAAAAATCCTGCTGGAAACACTGTTACAGGATTTTATTAGGTTTATTGCTTCCACGATTTCTTCTTGGGCATCATGTTTACCCAGCTTTTTATGGTGCCAGCCTGACACCTCCACCTTCCTCTCCAGCAGACCCAGTTGAACTCCAGTGTGTCTGTCTCAGCTCACGCCGCAGCTCTGGGGACGTGTTTTTCTCTGAGAGGGCTTTGTTCTACTTCAGAGTTTCCTTGGTTCATTCCTGCGAAGGGGAAAGGCACACCTGCCATCCAGACAGCAGGGGAGCTGCTCTTATTTTCCCATTCGTGTTCCCAAAAGATACATTTCGCCTCTTTCAACCTCCGGGGAGGGAGAGCTGTAATCCAAGCCGAGCTCAGCCTGCTGGGTGTTGTAGTCCATCTGGGAGAAAATGGCCAAGACGTGGCCTCCTGATTCGAAACTGCTGGAGAAATGATGTGCCAGGTAGTCACACAGCCCCCATGCAACATCCCTGACTTCCTTCAGGTTCATGGAGCTTGGGGCTGGAAACACTGACCCACAGCAGGAGGCCCAGTCCAACCTGCAGAGAGATGTATGCATAAAGCTCAGGGTGCATGTGAAGTGTTAAGCTGTACCAAAGTAAAGCTCTTGAAGCCTTCTACCTGCTCAGGCACCAGGCTCTCTTTGTTAGCTTGATTATGTTTCTTTCCCTGGAGAGAAAAGAATGGAGAGAAATCTGCAGCTCTGGTTCAAGGGTTCCATAGGCATCCAACCATATGGAGACACTTTGCATGTCTGGGAGTGAAGCAGATGCTCATTTCTGAGTAGGTTTTGGAGACATTATTGCAATGCAAAAATAATTACCAACGTTTCCTTTGTGAGTCAGCATTTGCCATTTCAGGGAGAAGTGATCAGAGCTTAAAGACCTGCTCTGAAGAGATGACAGAACCCCTTATCCATCATCACTGCATGCACCTTCCCTTTCTTCCATAGCTAATGTTATCCATGTGTTCTGCATCCATTATAAACTTCATTTTTCATGTCTCAGCTACATGTGTTGCATGTGTCTCATGTTTGCATATAAGCACCTAGAATTCGGGACCTTACAGTTAATCTGCAGACCTGATTAACCCTCAATAAATACTGCTGCAGCTGACTTGCTTTTCATTTGAGATCTGAAAACAGGGAATACACGGAAATCTTATACCAATGCTTTGTGGGTTTCTGTGTGCATGACTTCCAGTCAAAAGCCCTACAATTCAATTATAACCTTTCTGTTATTTCCCATGGCTTTAGAAACAGCCTCTAGCTGTGATGCTGTGACAAATAGAAGCTAAACAATGCTATTAAAAATGCATGATGTGTGTTCTGCCACATTAGATAACATGGCCACGTTTATCACCCACTAATGCTGCCAGTTCACAGCTTTGCCAGTGCAGCCTCCCTCCCACATTTGCTTTGGACAATTTAAGTGGATTTTTGGCTACACTTCACCTTTCTTTCTTTTCACTTCTTTTTTTTTTTTCTTTTTTTTTTAACCTTTATTCACTACTCTGAAAATGGTGGTCCCAGCAGAGAGTGGACAGAGCTCTTGTTTCTCAATCTGTAGTTCACTAAGAAGCCCAGCCAGTCTGGAAAACAGTTGGAGAGGCTGATAAACACTGCTTTAGTGAAAAGCAGATACCCAAGTCCCTAGTTCTCTGTGAGGCCACTGCTGCACTGTTTGAATCCATCACCCTTCCCTTTATATCCACAGCTTGTGCTCACCATCTTTTGCCATTGCAAGAATGGAAGAGTTGCCTCTGTGCTGCTCCCTCGGTGGTCATACCTTCTCAGGGCTGGGTTGGGAGTTCGTCAGGCTGGAGCTTTTCTGCTTGTTCCTGTAACTCGGGCCCGTCACTGTTTCGGTTCTGCAACATTGTAATTATGGCAGTTGGCAGAACCTTTGGTTTCTCCCGATGGGGCTGCCTGGCTGTGAGCGCGGGTGCAGCAGTGCTGCGGTGACTTCTGCAGGTACCGGGGTGTTTTGCCTGCCTGGGCTGTGTGGCCGTGAGTCAGCTCTGGCCCAGGAGCCATCTGGCCGTGCAGCTCCGTGCTGAGCTCATCAGGCTGCTCCCGGGAAAGGTTTCTTCACTCAGGCAGAACAGTCACAGCAGTTCAATCCGTGTGCTGCCAGGGGAGTGGTGGGCAAGTGGCCATTTCCATTCCTCCCAACAAGCCTTGCCTGCATTTCCTCACACCCTCCCAGAAGGAGAACAAGCTGCAAAGCTGTAAAAACTTCATATTGGGGTGACTCAGTCTGGTGTTGTGAGAGTGTGCTGTTGGAGCTGTATCAGGGCAGATAACAGTCCGGAGCTCTTGTTATCTTGGCCACCCACATCCATGAAATACAGCCTATTTTAGCCCCTCACCAACTGCAGGCTCAGAAGCACTGACCACAGCAGCTCACTGTTTTATCCTCGCTGGCATGATGATCCCTGACTTTCCACTCCTTGCAGGCAACGTTGCCTTAGTTAGGGGTCATCCAGCTTTCTCTTGTCAAGCAGTGTAATGTCAAAGCAACGTGGCTGATGCACATGCTCAGGCACTGATCTTTTATTCTCTCACTCCACAAGTGCTCCGTGAATCCTCCTGAGTGCTGCCCTTTTGCTCTCCCTACCTGACTTTTACCTTTAGTCCCTGAACACAGAGTCTGGCACAGCATCGGTGGGGGCTGGAGCTGGGTATGCTCTTCCCTAAGCTACCACAGCAGGAATGTGAGTTTTCCTTTGGAGGGAGGGCATTCTCAAAGGAGCATGTTAAGGCCTGCTCACCTTATGTATTCTGTGGCTCTGCCCTTACCCCGGGAAAGGTGAATTCTTGGTGCTCTCCTACAAGTGGTAATTGCTGGGAAGTAGAAAACTGATGAGGATGAGGTAAATTGTATCCTCGAGGTATGGATTTTCCTCCCAGCCTGCTAAGTGGCAGATAGCTTTGGGTTTGCTTAGATTTTACCCCACTATCAAATGCAGGAATGTTTTTCACTGCACAGGGCTGTGGCCTGTGGTTAATGTGAAGGGCAAACTTGCCTGCAGGCAAGGGGCCTGCTCTCACTGGCCTGTCTGAAACACCCTGTGCTCCATCCACTGCTGTGGCTCCTCCTTGATGGTGTTTGAGCCAAACACAGTGCTCTCAAACCGCAGGTATGACACGGGTCAGCCACAGCCACCCCAGTCCCTCTCAGTCTCTCCAGCGAGGGTTGTGCTCTTGCACTTCCACCCCCCAGTTCCCCCTGAGCAAAGCACTCCTTCCTCTGATCTTGGTCTGCTACATCCCCAGCAGATCTGTGTGTCCGTATGTTTACTTGGATCAACAGGCTTCTGGATCTTACTGCCCATAATGTTCTCCCTAGTTTTGGCATTGATGGATACAGAGCTCAAAACGACTGTACTGTAAACAGGCAACCCCCAAAATGCTGGGACATTGACGGCAAGGCCTCTGCAGACTCAGCACATAAAATGGGTCACTACCGAGGGTATTTCACTTGAACAAGTCCTCTGTGCCTGCCTTTCTTTTTCCCTTGAAGTCACTTGCATGTGAACAAGTAAAACTAAGACAAGGGGTAACAAAGTGAGGGTGAGGAACGGAGAGGGGAAAGGAAAGTGTCCCACAGTCCCTCTCTGGAGTCTGCATCCTCACAGTTCCAGCCGGCTGCCTCCCCAGAGCTCTGATCCTGGTGCTGCTACAGAAATAAAGGCCCATTGAGAAGCCTGGCTCCAAATTAGCATTTGAATTCCCTTGTAGTCTGTTGTCAGATGGGCAGGAGGTGGGTGCTAGTCTCGGTTGCTCAGCGCTTATACACAAAGGTGGCTTTAAAAGGTCTTTATTTTTCTGAGGAAAAGAAATGCATTGCTCAAACTGTGGGTACTCTATATTTTCCTTTTTTTCCCCCCTCCTCTTTTTCTCTTCCTTTCTTGTCCGTTTCACCCCCTTTCCTGGATCAGGCTGAGCCGCAGATAGACACGTCTGGGTATTGTTAGCCCTGTCTGACCTACTTCTCTCCCTCCCCTTGGCCCCGTGTTATGGATGCTGGTGCTATGGAAACCTGGGTGACATGCCAGTGCCACAAAGCCATGGCCACCAGCTGCACCCTCCATTCCCAGCCTCACGGGAGTTCCCCTCTCAAACACCTCCCTCCCCTAAGAAAGTTAGCAGTGCTGCTTCCCATGGAAATTCCAGGGTGTCCTCCACCTATCCCACCACGCCGCGCTACGGAGGGACTGGGGAACTCTTCCATGGGCTCGGGTGCTTTTTTCCCCAGTCCCAAGGCACAGTATCTCAGTGCTGGTGGCCACGTGCAAACCCGCTGCTGCCCGCACCAGACTTGTTTGTGCACTTATCCGGCACCGGCCATCACGTCACGGGTAGGAAAGTACACGCGGGCGCCCTTGAAGTTTTCAAGATAATAAGCTACAAAGTTCTGCACCAGGATACAAGACTTGCCGGGAGCCCGGATGGAATGCTGTGCCTTCACCGCCCCTCGCGTGGCAAGCAGCCCCACGGGGACGGAGAGTTGTTTACAAGTTCAGCCTCTGCGCTTCTCGTGATAAAAAAAACAGTTCTCGCTGGTTCTGCGGGTTTCCTTTGTTCTCTACCGGCCTCCCATCCAGCTGGTTGCTTCTCCTGGGAGCCTGTGGCACTATCAGGGTGGATTTGCTTCCAGATACCTCACGCCAAACCTTTTGCTCTCCTCTATTGCTGACAATGAACTGGCAGCCGTAAGGGAAGGAAGCAGGAAGGAGCTCGGGAATCCGCACAGCGCTTGCAGGGGCTCTTTATGCGTGTCGTAAGCGTCTCCAGGAGATTCTTGCGAGGCTCCAGGACTCCCCCAATCCAATAACCTTAATGCCAGAGCCTGGCCCAGCACGGATCAAGCTCGAAGCAGGCGGGTCGTGCCTGGGTGCCAGCGGCCGTGCCGGCTGCCCGGGGAGCGCTGCCCCGGGCATGTCTCGGGTGCGGCCGGAGGTGCCCCGGCACGGGCGGCGGGCCCAGAGTCGCCGGTGGACGGTTCTCTTGGACCCCCCGGACCTCCGGGGCACCCCCGGACCCCCCGCCCGCCGCCGCAGCCGCGGGGCACCAGCGCCCTCTCCCGGCCCCAGGAGGAAGCGGCGGGGCCGGGGCGGCAGGAGCGGGGACACAAATCCCGGAGGGAGTGGGGACAGGAACCCCGGGGGAGAGCTGGGACACGAATCCCGCGGGGAGTGGGGACATAAACTCCACGAGGGAGCGGGGACAGGAATTCCGGAGGGAGCGGGAACACAAACACGGGGGCGAGTGGGGACACGAATCCCAGGTGGAGTGGGGACAGGAATCCCGGGGAGAGCAGGGACACAAACACGGGGGGGAGCGGGTCTGGCTGCGCGGGTCTGGCCCCCATCGCGGGGCAGCGGGGGCACCCTCACCCTTGGCGCTGGACATGGGCTGTGCAGCAGTGCTGGTGGCGGTTGGATCACCCTTAAACTGGAGCTCATGGGGTGGCCTTCACACCAGCGGGACGGTGGCCCGGGGTGGCAGGGGCAGCCCCCCAGCACAGCCCCTGCCAACCCACTGACCCCTCAGCACCTCTGCAGCAGATGCAGGTGGGCAAACTGGTGCCATAGAGCACCAGCACACGTACTGGGCAGCAGACTGTGAACTGGGTAAATCCCAAAACCGTGGCCTGCATGGTTGAACCATGGACTAGTGCAAAGCCGTTTTCTTTGATGAGGAAGCAGAGCAATGACAGTAGCCCTAGTGGAGTGGAGCAGCTTTCCTTCTGCTCAGGGCACCTGAAATGGCCCCTCTGACAGTGGCTTGAAGGGCCAATGATGTGCCTGGCAGGTTTTCTATGGCAGAACTAGTGATGGCAGATACCAAGGCCAGAGCCTGACTGCGACATGACAGGATTTTTAATGGTCTTCCGTGAATCCAAGGGGAGAAGCTGGCTGCAACTCACTGCTGAATCATTAATTTCCCTCCTCTGAGTCATTCTGCAGCCCTGTCACACACAGAGTGGACACAAGCGGGGTTGAGGTGGGTAGTGGCTCCAGGTTGATACAGCAGGCTTAGAAAATTGGTTGTAGGATAAAAGACAGAGGTTGTGTTTGCAGAACCACTGAGCACCCACTTGGACTAACCCCAAACAGCGGGGTTTTGACATGGAGTCAGGACCTGCACCAGTAGCTGGGGCTGGTCCTTCTGTATTAACCCTCTGGTAAAAAGGTGAAGACTGGGGATCAACTTCAGGAGATGGTGGGACCTGTTAATGTAAAGGCTAAGTGAAATCTCTCTGGGGGCAGGTGGTATGTCTGTCCCTCCCTTGCTAGCCCCAGACTTTGCTAAGGCACAGACAGGGTTAAACTATGCTCAACCTTTTTGGAAGTGTGTCACCAAAGATGTCAGGAAAAAAGTTGTTGTTTATCTCACTGTGACACTCAGGGGTTCCTGTGAGGATGGGGCTGTGCCGCACCAAAAACTTTGTAGAGACAAGTGTTGTACAGTTATTTTTGTCTGGCTTTAAGCCTTCCCCTGCAGTGTTTGCCAGCCTCAGTGCAGTGGCAGGACTCCAAGGTGGGAGAGCTCAAAAGCAAAATAGACTGGGGATTTTGCTGGGTAAGCCAATTTAAAATGCAGGGAAGGAAACAAAACAATGTGAAGAATTAATCACTTCCTCAAAAAACCCCTGCCTTTTGTTCTTACAGTATAGATATGCCTGCTGCTGATGAAGGGAGGGGTGTCCAGCGGGCTTTACAGTGTGGCAGCATGCTCATGCAGTTATTTTTGCTCTCTGGGTTTAGTGTGAATTCCCCCTGTGACGACACACAGCACTGCTGGTGTTTCCTGAGCTGTATCACTAACAGGAGGGCACCAAATGCACCAATGGCCAAAAGCATCAGTGTTGTGAATGGTGGACTCCCGTGAAAATCCAGCCCTTCCTGATGCAGGTGGGACTTGAGCACAGTGCAAACCACCCAGTGGAAAACACTTCTTGGTGCTGAGCGGCTCAGCACCCAATCGGTGAGCTCAGCATCTCCAAAAATCAGCTTCTCCCTCCTCAGAGCTCTCCTCTTGTGGCACACAAGGTTGCAGGCTGTGTTGGACTGCATATCAGGGAAACCAAGGCAGCCACCTTGCATTCAAACACTCCTGTTGCTGTTCCCTGCTAGCTGCAGACTCACAAAGAGGCACCTAGAACAGCAAGTTCAGTGACTTTTTAATTGTGCACCTTGTTGCCAAGCAGTGTTGGAAGTCACACACGCAGCAGCAGCGATGAGTTTGTGCAGTCTCATAGGCAGTGGCTGATGAGCAGCATGAAGGCACTAACAGACCTTTGCACCACGTGTTGGTGGCTGCTCCTGTTTACCCCTCACCTCTTTTGTTATGCAGCCCACACTGAATTCCAAACAAATGCCTTTAATAGGTGTGGGCCTCAGCAAACTGGCATGAATCTGTGTTCAGTGCCCTGGCTGCAGGCAGGGCTGTTGGATAACAGGGAACACATGGCCATTCCCTGGGGAAGCTCACTGTGAAACTCAGACTGAGAAGAGTTTGCTTTTATGTGTCCAGCTTTCCTAAAACTCTCCTTGTTTTGGATCGTTGGTGTTTCCCATGATGGATCTGCCAGATATGGAGCAGTTGGCACACCAAAGTGCCTCGGGGGAAAAATACCTCCTGAAGAGCTCAGCAGTTCGTGCTGGTGCTGGGCAGCGAGAAGGGAGGTGATAAAAGCTCAGATGAGGGTGGATTTGTTGCTGGGGGCTGTGTGAGTTGCAGCCAGTCTGTAATGGAGTGCAGGAGGGAGCAGAACTCCAAGGTGAGGACACTGATGAGGGACAGAGGACTGGGTCACGCTGTGAGAAGTTGGAGGACGTTCAGCCCCACGTAGTGAGAGAGCAAGGAATGCAGGATACCCAGGGCTGATGCTCCAACGAGAATCCAGAGAACTCCAGTGGAAAAGTATATCGGGGTGAGCCTGGTGGGAGAGAGGCAGCCTGCTGAGACCGAGTATCCTGCCCGGGAATGGTCCCTTCCTCTGCAGAAGTGGAGTGGGAAGGCAGCCCCTGGCTGTCCCCTGTCCCCTCTGTGGGGTGCCATGCACTGTTCCTGCCTCCAGGGAGCACACCCTGAAAGGGCTCGGTGCAGCTCCAGCCTTGCCCCGTATGTGTGTAGCTGCCCCCAGCCCTGCATCCATGCCCTCATTACGCATCATAGACAAGGCCGAGCCACGCAGGAACCCCAAAACGAAGCATCTGGGAGTCCTGAGTTTCCTGAAAGCACATTATGTTCCCAAATACAACTCCCCAGGGGTTACCAGGCACTCCAGGCTCTAGCAGAGGTGTTTACCTTTCTGAAGATGATGCCCTGTATCCTGTAAAGTAGCAGTAGCGGGAGTAGAGATAGAGCAGACCCAAAGCTGCAGCCAGACCTGTGGTTAAGAGAGATCACAGTCACTAGCTCCAAAAGCTTTTTGGAGCCACTTGGATCTACAGAGCTAGCCCAAAGTGAAGGAATAGAGATTCTGTGTCCTCTGGCTTTACCCTCCCTCAGAGACAGAATTACTGCTTAACTTATTGTTCAGAAGGTGAGCGGGACCCGAGGACTGAGCCAGTACTCAGGGTAACAGATCCAGTGACAAACCAGGTAATGGGATATTCTCACCTTGATGGAAGAAGAGTCCAGCCTGCCACAGAAGTGCCAGGAAAATTGGAAAATACTCAGAGGAGTTCACCCTGGCAGGAAAGAGGAAGGTCGTAAACAAGGGAAAGAAAGAAGCTCTTCCTTTTTTTGGTTCCCCTAGTAGTTTCCAGATGCTGGAGGCTATTGTTTTTTAGAAGAGATGTTGCCATAAGAAGCCTCCAGGCTTTCACCTTTCCCCACAGTTCCTGTCCCAGCTTTATTCACAGAAATTAGACAGTGGAAGGAACTGGGTTTCCAGGGCACAAAAAATTAAGGAAAAGGTGCCCAGGTCAGACTGTGCACAGAAAGGCTTTGTGAACCACCCCAACTCCCCCTTCCCAAGTGCCACAACCCAAACCCTTCTATCAATGTCCCAAAGCCCCAGGGAAGAGCTGCAGGGAAGGTCTGCCCATCAAGCAGGTAAGGCCAGAGCAGCTTGGCTTCATGCAGGAGTGGGAGGGAGCACATGGCTGTTTGGGTTGCTCATATACTATGCCCCATCCTCCTGAAGACAAAATAGGGCCAAAAGATGCTGGATGAGACTGACTTTAGGCTGGTGAAGGAGCAGAGAAAGGAATGGCTGAGGGGATCTAGCTCCTGCTGCCCAGTTGCTTGTTTTCCAGCAAAAGTGGAAGCTCCTCCCTCTCTGCCTCCCTCCCCACCGCAGCCCTAGAACAGAAGTCAGGCAGAGATGATGGATAGTGGCACCACAATCCCCACATCCCCATCCCAGACCCAGTGAGATCTTTTTGGGAGCTTGTCCTTCCCAGTGAGCGGGATTCAGAGCAGGGCTGAAGCTGCCTGAGGTTTGAACACCACTTGGCTAAAACCAGCCAAAGTCTCAGGCACCAAGAGCTGACTTTAGCAGCCCTTCACTGTACAGCAGATTCCTACGTGATTTCTATCAGCAGTGGCTGGTTCAGGACTCAAGAGCCAGTCCAGTCTTGATGCTGGCTCTTCAACCCACTAATTAACCCCGAGGGAGGTGAGTAACTGCTGAATTATAGTCCTGAGAAAGGAATGGCAAAGCAGGGGAAAGGCAGTGCCATTACACACGAGATCTGGCAAACATCAGGTAGAAGGAGGTTCTTACTGTGCTCGAAAGACCCTCTCAAATTCAGGTGGGCCTGAGGTCTTTGGAGGTGAAATGCCAAACAACCTCCTAGCATAGATCACCTGGAGGAAGAAGTAGGCTGCAGCAAAAGAGAGAAAAGTAGCCGTGGTCAGTCCTGTGGCTGGGCACAGTGGGGTCAGGAGATGGTCAGACGTCGGGGGAAAAAGATCTGCATGCTCCTCCTGACCCCACAACCCATCACAGCAGAGAAAGTTAGAGTAAAATCCCAGATGCCTTTTAGGTAAGGAAAAGGAATGACCCAGTGCAACAGTGAAGTGAAGAGTATGCAATCATGTATCACCAGTGTTATCTGCTTTCTCTCCTGTGTAATTAAGATATCCTCAGTTCCATAGAAACTATTACACAATTCTGATGCACTTTGTTATTCACAATTTTCTTTTAAATCTTTCAGGTTTTTCCTCTTTCCAAGTTCTGACTGAGGAGGGACAGAACTGATGCCACAGATAAGTCACCCAGGCACAGAATTAAATTGTCATGCAATGTGGACCC
Source organism: Lepidothrix coronata (assembly GCF_001604755.1). NCBI lineage: Eukaryota > Metazoa > Chordata > Aves > Passeriformes > Pipridae > Lepidothrix > Lepidothrix coronata. Next base: position 823,639 of record NW_016690324.1, on the reverse strand, counting down.
ATGGCTGGGTGGTTCCGTGTGACCCATCACAGCCCCTCCTTCCACATTTCCACGCTGCAGAGCTCTTTGTATGCTCGTATCTACACACACTTCAGGAACTGCTGTAAACCCAATGAAAGAAATTCTACGTGTCTGTAGATCAACCAAGAAATTCCCGAATGAAGGAGGCAGGCCATTTCAGAGGAAGGGCTTCCCAGGCACTCATTTGGTTGAATACTTTCCAAAACCCAGACAAGATATCAGTTTACTGTCTGAAAAGCAGCAAAGTGCCAGTGCAATAGCAGACATTAAATACGAAAATGAAAGAAAATCAGTGGAGTTGCAGTAGATTGACCCAGCAAGTATTTGAGCATGTGCATCTGATGGTCCCTACCTTGCTCCAGGACTCCCAGGACGGTCACAGCAGCGAGCAGATGAATCTGATCCAACATACTGACTCTTCCAAACCCTAGAAAATGTGATTTCTTGCTTAGAAGCTCCTCTGGCCAGGTTTAGTCTTTGCTGATGTGGCAGTTGGCTGTGGTAGCTGGCAGCACAGGTTTGCTCTAATTTAACTAAGGGAAGATTTAGTCTGTAGTACTCACACCCAGGAGGAGTCTGACTTGCCCTGTGGAAACGGAAATCAGTGGAGACAGGTCTAAAGGAGTATTTCCGTTCCTGCCCCCCTTTTCCCAGAATGAGTTATGATGAAGTGGAAAAGCAGAGAGCAGAGATAAGGGAACTGGGAGCTGAATGGATGGACAAATTTCAAAAGGCCGGTGATCTGCTCCCCCAGGGGCATCTGCTTTAAAATGCAGGCCAAGGCACATCCCTCTCTTTGATGTTGCATGAGAAACCAACTGGGCTGTTGTGCCTCACCAGAGCACCAGAACAGGCAGTGTTCCAAGGTACATATCCCTGTGTACATATCCCTACATAGACTCTGGATAGCATGTGTTGGGCACGCAGAACAACTTATGGCCACAGCGCTGAGACAGAGTCGAATAAAACCCCAAATGAAAAACCCTCTGCAAGGGTAAGACAGGACGTGATAAAGTATAAAAATCCCTAGATCTGTCCTGCACAGTGACACTTTATTTGGGGATGGGACCTGCAGAACGACTGTCAGACACCCAGAGGGCTTCAGAGCTGGCCCTCGTACTGGAAAGTCTGGGAGCTGTGCATTTAAGGCTTCTGATCAATCCTCAGCCCAATGAACTCTCCATGTAAGCACCAGAGAGAGTTCTGCGTGGGAAAAAACCTGCGGAATTCATTAGGATATAGCACAAGGAAAATGTTTTCACATGTCAGGAGACGCCTACTTAGATAATTCCCTTCTAACAGCACAAAGCTGGAACGGCCCAGACCTGCAGGGACAGCCAGCTTTATTTCCTTCCTCTCCCTTCATTTGAAGAATTCTCCCATCAGACCAGAGAAAAAGGAAAGCAGGTTAAGGCAAAGTGATCATTGAACACCACTATTACAGAAAATTACATTCAAGCAGGTTACAGGAATTACATTGTATGCCTGATGTCCTTGATAGACTTTCTAAGAAGCACCATGCTGGTTCTGGTTTTCTGCCTCTCTATGTGTTATAAAGGCACCCGAAATGGCTATAACAATGTCCCAACTTAGTGTTGCTCCAAATATCACACAACTCACACTGTTTTTCATGTACCAGCTCTAAGATTAATTCTTTCATCTCAGAATTGAACCTTTTTCATTCCAGTGGCTGTTCAGAAATATGAGGAATGTTGTTTTCTTCCATCTAGTTGTCAAAGAAATTAAGAACTCCCGTGTGTTAGCTCAAAAAGGGTAAAAGGTCTCAAAGTGCTTAATAATGTTTGATTTCTCTCTGCTCCTGTCTGATCACAGCCCACTAGCAAAAGAAAATATAAAGCAAAACAACTGAACTAAAAAGATCTGAGCTTACACCTCCATCAGATGACAGTGGAGTGTAAGGAAATTTGAGCCAGGAGGAGCTGTACAGGTGACACAGAACACACCCACCCTCCAGATCATCATTAGACACAAAATACTTCTACTATCATCATCTAGCATAGTCTAAGTATAATAAAGGTCAGCAGAAATATGAATGAATAAACAAGCACAGATGTCTCTCCCCTCCTCCTCCCTCCCTTGTACGCATAATTTTTCAAGCTGGTTTTAATCTCCCGAAGGGCGCATTTTTCTTGTCCCTCGTTGTCACCATCAGAACTTGCTTATTTTCCGTTCTCACTTGGTGTTTGCAAGAACAGGCAAACCTCCTGCACAAGTATCCTCCTCCCACGGCCAAATGCCCTTCGAGGGGGGGACTGTCACTGTTGGACAGCCTCAGCACCCTGCAGACAACAGCACATTGCAAAACCTCACCTACCAAGGTTGACACGGCCAAATTTCCTCCTAAGCAAAGGCAAGTCCTGAAGTCCCAGGTGCACCTTGGGGTGGATTTTCTGAGCAAGAGCTACTGAAACATTGTCTCCCACTTCCCAGCTCTGCACTCTAAGTTACACTGTGTGAATATGGCCCTGCCACAGGGAGGCTGGACTGGCGTGGACCAAAGTCCTGGCACCTCCCACTGAGTTGTCGCTGGAGGTATTTCTCTGTGCCCATTGTTGCTTATGCCACCTCTTCCTGCAGCCCATAATCCTTTCTGCCTCCTCATTAATTACCGCGGTAGGGAAACACTGTGACCTGGACTGCGACATCAACAGGGATTAGAAAATAACCTTGGGAAGAAAAATGATCAACGCAAAAGGCTTAGAGGAGTTTTAAACATCCACAGAGTTTGCAGCACCCCTTACTCTCCAGGAGCAGCAGAGCAAGGAGAAGCCAGCAGTGCTAAGTCCAGCACTGTTACCTGCAGTAACATCCCCTAGAAATGTATTTTAGGAACGTAAAATGGCCCAAGAGCTTCCTGACAGTGGAAGGGGGAATATTTTGCAGATGGGCAACTTACCCTTCAGCTGCGAAGCATGAAGGCGCCTCGTCCTTCCAGTCGTATTGTACAAATATGGAAGTATTTTCTAATCTAGGTCGTACTTATGCTTCCTTTCCCTTCAAATTCTTTTGCAGCCACTGAGTACATCCAAATCTGTGACTGTGGACTTGCTTGCAAGAATAATTACTGTCCTTCTAACAGCACATAGAAAAAAAGTTGGGAGGGTTCATTCAAAAGAATTTCTTCTCACAGGAAGTGTTTTTCTAGTTTGAGAGAGAGATAAAGAGAGCTCAGCCCCAAGCAAGTCAGTCTGTTCAAGTAACAGCTCCTCAGGGTAGGGTGGTGGGGTTGGGGATGTGCCCTCCTGACCTCCCCACACCCAGGAAGGCTTCTGTTAACTCAGACCAACACGTGTTGAGATTTTCCTAGAATTCTTGGCTTTTACAGCTGTAAAAGGAAGGACAGGCTCAAAACATAGCAAGAAAAAGCCAATTCATTATTTCACCCCTTAGGAAAACACAGCTGACTGCACATTCCCAGCAAGTGGGGACAGTTGCTGCTCTGCAGTTCTCGCCAGGGCTCCCAGCAAGGCGCAGGCTGGCTCAGATCTCCTGAGAGATTTGAGATGTTTCCCATAAAAATTTGGCATGACAAGAATTACCATGCCTCCCTAAGATGTGCATCTATACGGAGGCTCCTCCTTTCACAAAGTAAAAGAGCAGGTGGTTGGTTTTGTCACCAACATCCTGCTGGCATTATATGCGACTTATCCCTTGGAATACAAACTCAGTGTGTATCAGAGATGTGCCTTAGGCTGTTTATCCAGACTGATTTCAGACAGATATTCCTGACATTTATATATCTGTGGCATATCAAAGAGGTCATACAAATGTTCTCAAATATTTAGTTATAGCAACATTTCTGAGGACTAAACCAATCCCTGGGCAGTTTGAATGTTGCTACATGGAGCAGGACCACTGCCAAGCACCTACTTACAGAGCTTCTCATCCCAGTAAAGGTGAAAAGATTCACTTTAAACAGGAAAAGCATTAAAAGTAATTTTCCAAAAAGCAAGATGAAAAGCTGAGTCTTTGGAAAACTACATAAATGAGTATATGTACTCATTAAGTTAGGGATAGTTTGGAGAAATTTTTTTTTAAATCTTTCTTCTAATGGAGTTTGGTGAGCTTTCTCTGTGTGCATATTAAATCTGACTGGAGGACACATCAGTACAAAAGCAATGCCAAAATTCTCCACTTAACCCGTCATCAAAAGCACTGATACATGCAAATGAATAATACTCCTTCTTTTATGATCAACATCTGTTAAAAATATTAATTAAATCCCTCTCTTGCCCTGCCTTGTGTTATTGTCACACAACGAAAGTCTTCTTCATATGTTTTGCCAATTTTCCTACTCCCTGTTCAGCAGAATGTCAGAAATAGCAAATAAACAAAACAGAACAATGCAAGAAAGGCAACTGCACTTCTGAGTAGTTTGAAGAACAATAAATCTCTGGAGTGATAAGTGCATATGGCAGGGAGGGGGAGGATTTCCCTTTGCAGAGGGACAAACAAGCCTTTCAAACATCTTTGGCAGCTCTTATGTTAACACACACTTAGTATTATCTTATAATGATGTGGGGGAAAAATTACAAGGCTACAGAGTACATCGAAATATATCAAAGTCTGAAGAGGGGTCATGGAGCACAGCTTCTCTTTTTCTAAATTATAGAAGTGAAGAAATAGAACAATTTAGCTTTTCTATCTTGTTTGTACAGAAAGCCAAATGCTGGCCAGCCCTACCTGGTTATGAGGGAGCACTTGGCAGGGCATTGGAGAGGAGCACAGTGCAGGCAGCTCTAAGGAAACATTTTCCAGGGAGGAGACTGGAGTTCCTGGTAGGTCTCCTGTGAAGGAGAAACCCTTGGCTTGCCAGACACAGAGAAAGAGTCAGGGGAATTCACCTGAAGTGGGGAGGTATTACTTTGTAAGGTCATATCTGCAGGGATGGGGCAATCAGGAGGGCAGTGGTCCCTCTGCTTTATGGTGACTTCTCACACCAGAGTCCTGCCCCACATGGGGTTAAGGGAAAGGAGGTGATTTGGAGGGAGGTCTGCAGTAGGTCCTCATGGACCTGCTCTTCTCTCCTTGCTTAGTGCTGCAGGACTGCACCCAGTGGAACCCGAGTCCTGCTGAGTGTCCTGCCTTGTGTCACCCTGTTCATAACCCTGGGCCATAAGTCAGCTGGACAACCACGGAGGGTGAGACCACAGAGTGTCCAGCCATCAGCATGGGACGAGGGATGACACCCACGGAGGAGCTCATGCAAGGGCAGAAGGTGCTGGAGGCAGTGCAGCTGGATGTGTTGGTAACAGACGGATGTTTCTCTAGAGCTCCTCTGACGTCAGAGGTGTCAAAAAGTTTTGAAATGTATCTTTGGAATGAACCAAAGGCAGATGCTGCAGATGAGAGCAGACCATCATTTGGACTGTTTTTCTTTTAACTCTTCTGCTGTCATACCCCCAGAAGGTGCCCCGAGTGACGTGCTGGGCAGGGAGCAGAGCCCCAGTACTGGGGATGGTGCCGGCGAGGGGCACACACACTGTGAGGCTGCAAGTGCAGTGCAAGCAGAGTGAAGAGGCTGCCCAGGTCACGTAAATCACTGAGTCCAGAGGAACACAAACAGGCTCTGTTCCTTCTCCCATCTGCAAAGGAGAAATGAAACAGAGCCAGCCTCCACATCTCCTGCTGGCACAGGACCAGGGAGACAGACCAAGGGTCTCAAGGTCAAGATATGGGTGTGGGAGCAGATGGATTTCTGGTTACTGTCTATCATTTGCTGTAGCATTTGCACGTCAGAGCCTGACCGAGGTCAAGCTCATCTGTGAGTACTCGACAGTAGTGGCAGCTACAGGGAGAGCTGGGCTGGGGACAGTCCTTGGGGAGAGGTGCACAGGAGTGTGACTCCTCTGGCCTCACGTGGAGCCCAGACGCTGCGTGAAGCTGCCCCAGCCGTGCTGTCCCCCAGCAAGGGCGGATAATTCCTACCCTAACTCAAGTTAGGGGGCACCATTTAAGGTACCAGAAGTGAAGACTCCTTCTGAGCCTTTCCTTTTCTGTCCCAGCTCCTGGGTTGCAAAGCCGGGCTAAGAGCAGTCCCAGAGGTGCCACTGGGACCAAGCACCCATCCTAGCACCAGTCTTCTTCCAGTACCTTCTGAGCGACTTCAGCTTCCCCAGCTATGAGGATGCTGGCCCACAGAGGCAGGCAGTGAGGAGCTGTTCCGTGGGAAGCCAGGACAGACAGACAGACAGACAGACAGGCTGTAGGTTAGAAAATCTTACTCTTTCTGAGGGCCTTTGAGAAGTGTCAAGAATGTGGATCTTTGGCCAAACATAAGAAACCACCTCTCAGCAGTCACAAAGTGGTGACCAATCCCACACCGGGACAAAGGACTTACTTTAAAACCACCTGGGTTTATTTTTAGGGTGTGAAATGGTTGCATGATACAATTGTGTAAAAGAATCCAATGATCAGAAATAGTGCTAAATACCAGACTTACCTGCACACCCTTGCTTTTAACCACTGGGAGGCTGAAATGTCAATTGAAGTGATCTTACTTCTGCCTCCTAAAGCCTGGAAGAAGGATGGACAGTGACTGTAAGTCTGACAAGAAGAGGATTCATTGAGTGACACTGGGCAGTTTTTGAGCTCCTGGTTAGAGCTGTTCTACCAGCACCCTGGAGCTCTGCTGGGGAAGAAGGTAGACAGAACCTGCTGTAATTCAAGGATTTCTTGTAGCCTTTACACAAGAAGTCTTGCACCACTTCCAGTTTCCCATCATAATTCCACTGTCCTCTTACAGCAAGGGGCATTCAATGGAAGACTTTCTTAGTGAGACAAATCCTTCACAAGCCATCACACTCTCAACACATTGTCCTCAAACCATGTAGACATAGTGGTTTTGATTTGTGCCTGTGAGGGCAACAAGTGAGACAGACAGTGCTGGGATGAGGATCCCACTGCCCATTACATCACACTTAAGAAAACCCATTTTCTAGCATCTGTCTCTCTGCTCCATGCTGCACAGGACTGGGATGCTGCCTAATAACTTTACATGCCTTGATGGTAGCAATTCCATTAAGAAAATTCTCAATGCCCAAGTCAGCGCTCGATGCCTCCTGTCTACACAGGCTCCAGCCTTCAGGACATCATTCCCTGTCTCCTACCTCTGCAGGATCGGAGCAGGCTTTTATCGGGGGTCTGGTGTGGCAAAGCAGGTTGAGCACAGCACACAGGAGCCTGATCTTTGGTATTTGAAAGCCCTGATACAGTGCTGGTCATCGCCCTTTTACATTGCAATTTAGTGCTTTCACTCAGCACCTGCAGAGATCCAGAATGGATCCAATCCAGTGCTACAGGACTTATCAGGGACCAGTGTTTGGTTATTAAGCAAGCAGAAAAATCTCCACCTATAATTTTCAGAGGTACAATATTTACAATAGATTAACCTGGTCAGTTACTATCTGCAGAACACCTCTTTTTACTCCAGTGAAAATCAGTTCATTTTTTTATTACAGAGATACAGATTTTTAATATATAAATACTCACACACACATATATCTGTGAAGAGCTGTAAAGCAGACCTTGTTCTTTAATCAGCTTAAAAAATTTAGTAAACAATTAGAAACATGTTCCATGTCAAATTTCATCTGGAGATTTTTGAGTTTGCCTCAGATTTACATCTTTATATTCATAAAGAGAGGAGGACCTCTGATTCTTTTTGCTACCTTGTAAAAAAGTACCAGGAAACATCCTCTAACAAAAATCTATCTAGAACTGCAGAAAGCTCACAGCTCATCTCACTTTTACCTTGGATGAAGGTTGTCCAGCAGAAACAAAAGGAAAGACTCATTACTGAATTGATGGACAGATTAAAAATGTACCTGTTCAAAGGACAAAGTCTTAGATTAAAGTAATAAAGGAAGCAAATGCTGAGCTTGTGCAAAATAAGTCAGCGACTGATTCCAGTTCCATGTAAATGCATTTGCGAAAAGGAGAGTCTAATGGGGGAAACATTTAGAATCGATGAAAGAAATGAACTGGAAATGTAAAATCAAAATAGTGAGCTTGTTTGATACTCACTGGATAGTTTGTTTGACACTAGATAGTTGTAACACACAGTTTCTATATGCAGGCAAGCAAAGGGGCAGCTCAGCCTCTTCATCTTGGACAGTTAGGACACTCTGAAAGAATTCAAGCTCTTGCACAGCCCAGTTTCTTGATGGAAAAAACTAAAGCACAATATTTTTGACTCTGGAATTTGTGTTTGAGAACACCAACGTTCCCTAAGGCACAGCTGATGTTTTTATTAATCTTAATCGGATCTATCTCTTCATTCCCCCACATTCTTTTGAGTTTTCACTGAGCTTGGTAGCAGCTTGCCTTTATAATCTGATCTATTTCTTTCAGTTATGATCCTCACCACATGACTAATTCAAGCCTTGAGTGATACGATCGATCGAACACAGCTATTTGACTTGAAAATGAAAGCAAAGGTTGTCACGTTCCACTTGTGTAACCTTAACCATTCCTTTCCCTCTCATGCCAAGCATTTCTATGACTGACTAGACTACCTTCATTTCCCTATCTGCCCATATATCAAAGGAAGCCTCTCATCCCTCAAATTCTGCTTGGTTTAATAGCCAGAGAGTTCTGAAATAAATCCCCACCTCTGCACTCCCTTGAGTTTCTACATTAGACAGCCTCAGCATCTCCTATCGCTACAGAAAATACTACACCACTTACCGCACTTGCACACAGCCACAGTGCTGCTCCTCAACCCCTGACTCACCATTTCCCCTGGAAACATTATTAGAATGACCATGTTTAGGGGTTTTTACAATTTCCAGCTTTCCAGTCAGTTGAACTGAAAACTGGGGTGAAGCTAAGCTCAGGACAGTAAAGAACAGCAAGAACACCACACCCTTAGGGCTATGCTGATCATTGGCATTACTCTGAACTGGAAGAAAACCCAGTGGATCCCATATTCTCACTGAAGTCCTCTTTGGTTGACATGTTCTTGCCTAGATCTGCTTCAGAAAAGGTTCTTTGATTTCTAAAATAACTCTAAGCATTGTTTCCTTTCACTCCCCCATAATCAGACAGCAGTGGCAGCAAGGCCCACACTCGGTAGGTAAGCCCAGGAAAGGCTCTGCTATTCCCTTGGAGTGAATCAGGATGGGCAGAAATGCTTGGTGTTAATACAGTCATCAGGTCCCTTGTCTCCACTTTGTCATGAACAAGCAGCTCCAAAGCAGAGCCCTTGGTCTGATGCCAAGAAGGGCTTCTGGGATCTTGTGTGCACTTGCTGGTGGTGTGACAGCCTCGGCTTCCCATCCAAAGGGTTTTCAGATGTCTACAAAGATAACATGGACCTCACAATCTGTGTCTCAGGTTCACTCTACACTTCAGGGACCTCCTGGGTGAGATACAATAGAAACATAGATACTTCCATGAAAGAAACCTCCAGTACATCTCCACAGTGCCCACCTTCTGCCCGTTACTAGACACTTTCAGGCAAGGGCTCAGACTGACAACAAGTTAATGAAAGGAAATTTTCCTCTGTAACCACTCAAACGAGGGAGGGAATGCACACAGCACTGTAATATTATTTTGGTTTTACCAGCCACAGCAATGCAAGAAAATGCAGGAGGATCACCAGGCTGGACCTGCTGAGGTCACCTTTGCTGCACACAGCTTCATACAATGGGCTGGAAGCAGGGCCTGGCCGTGGTCCTGCTCTTCATCCTACTGCCACATCTGTGAGGACTCACTGCCATCCCTGGGCACAGCAGGGCTTGGCAGCCGGGGCACTCCATGGTGACAAAGTACTCAGCACACCCTTTGTTCCTGCTGAGCTCCAGAGGCCAAGCAGCTGCGGGACCACCTCCAGATCCAGCACTTATACTTTCCTAGGAGATGTTTATCACAAATACAAGCAGCAGCAAATCCCATAAGTCCTTCACTCCTGGCTGCTTTGCTCCCAGCAACTGGGGATGGAAATCTCTTCATCATTTCCAACTAACACTGGGCATCCGGGGTCTCAGAAGTGCCTGCACTTCTTGGGGATGTTGGCAAAGGGCTGCCAGGAGCTGGGATCTACTGCTGAGAAGCGTTGGAGACACGTCTCATTCCCAGAGCCACAGCTGGATCCTTCAAAACATAGGGTTTGCTTATCCCCTTCCTTTCTGGCAGAGAATAGAGCCTTTTTCTGCAGAAAAGAGGCGGAGTTTCAGCGCGGCTCTGCAGGGAGGGGAGGGCAGGCGAGACCAGGAAGGGTGCGAGACGGGGGCCCCAAACCACACGCCCTGTGCAAGTGCCTGGCGCCGTCTTGGGAGGAGAACCCCGGGCTGGGTGGGAGATCTGTAGTGCATTTTTGCCACCAGACGGCAGCGGGGAGCTGCGGATGGAACAGCGGGTGCTCGGCAGGACCTGCCCCTGGGAGAAACAGCAGGAGGAGATTCTCCCTCCACTGTCGGTAACCTGCCTGCTTAGAGTCCCCTCATCCAGCCCCCTTTGCTGTCCTTGGGAAAGCACAGGAGACATCAGCTTACAGGGAGAGTAATTTTCTTTGGAAAATAAATGTGCATCAGCCTTTTTTTTTTTTTTTTCCCTGAGCAATAACTATACAAGACAGGAAAATAAAAACATCAGAACAGGAAGGTGGGGATGGTCTCCAGGGGCTGGGATGCAGGAGCTGCCACAGGTTGATGAAGCTTTTAGCTGTGGGCATTGCAACCCTACCAGTGCAGGAAGGGGTGTCCTGCCTGCAAAAGGAAGGATCCCAGCCTGGAATGAACGTGTTGGAGATCTTCTGGCTGCTCCTTGGGGCAGAACTTATCTATGGATGCACAGGTCACCTTCCTGCCAGATAGGGTTAGGTCAGGAGACACCCCAAGTAGTGGAAGGAAACACCCCAAGTAGTGGAAGGAAACAGACCACTGTGGTTCAGGGATCCAAACCCAGTCCTGGCAAGGCAGTGGGGAGGGAGCATCTCTGACCACCTGGGGAGCTGCTGGTGATTGCAGAGAGGTGGGTTTGTGAGCTTAGTTAGAACCTGATGTCAGGAAATGTCTCTTATGTAATTTCCATTTATAGGGAAGTATTTTCACCTCTTTATTAATAAATTTATGTTGGAACTGAGAGATGGACATAAACCCTCAGCACACACAGACTTACTGCTGTCATCTGCTGTAACCCTCTGGAGTGAGCACAGGCATGGATGCCCCCTGGCATAATGTCTCGAGCAGGGACTGCAGCACTGCTGTTGTTTTTGGAGAGGGAGGTAAATGTGCCAATCCCTCTGCCCTGCAGCTCCAGTCTGTGACCCAGTGGTTATTGGGGATACAGTGAGTGCTCGTGAAATCCTTGCTGGCTGGTTGCAGCCACCATGGCTGCAGTGCAGCTGTGCCGTGTCCCCTCCCTGTGGGCACGTGCTCCTCCTCACATCTCACACACGACTGGGAAGGAGCTGTTTCTGGGAAGAGCTCTTCCCTGGGAGGGTTGTTTCTCAGAAGCAAGTCCCTCCTGCATGTTACTGACTTTCAGAGCTCTTGATAGCAATTGAAGAGGTTGTCAAGCTCAGTTTTCCACCTGGGCCATCCACCAGAAGATGATGCTCCATACCAGGGGCAACTGAATAGGACGTATGTCCCACCTGGACCATTGTGACTGATAGTAGAGTATTTTAGCACCAACCTGCCTTCATCAGCATCACTGAGTGTCAGAGGTTCAATTTCACAAGTTGTTCAAGCATATCTACATCTGTGCTGCTCCTAAAAAAAGCCAGTTCTGCGAATCCAGCAGAGAAAAACCACATGCCTTTCAGCTGATTTCCTTTCAGCTGGGACAGGTGCCCAACACCAGCCATGGCATGGCCACAGGAGCACACAGGAGGAAGCCACATGGAGGGTGACATTCTGGTATTATAAAGGAAATAGGCTCAGTGTAAAACCACATGCAAGATTTAAGTGAAAGCAGCAGTGAAGTGTAAAACATAGGGATCAAAAAACAGCATGCGAAGTACTGACCACATCTGGATTTCTGTCTTCCTTCAAAGAAGAGACTGATGAGGGTTTTTTGGTCGAACACAGACAAAGACCCACTGAAATGACTGAAATGTTGTTTTTCTGTTATTCAGCCTCTTCAGCTCTAGGAGCTGATGATTGCAAATGGGAGAGTAGCCCATCTGGAGAGGTTAAGTGCTGCTAATTTCTTGTTTATTGATTCCAGTAAATTTGGATTAGGACAGGCCAGAGGTTTGAGGTGGCCTTGTGTTGTTTACATGGCATGTCAGGAATGCAGCAGCTCTATGTGATTTTGCCTATTTTTTGGTGGGGAAGGCAGGCAGCTGCAGAGGGGGAGCACTGTGCTGAGGCCAGCTCAGTTATTCAAGGGATGCATCTGGTCCCAGATGCCTGGCTTCTCCTGCAGGGCTGGAGGAATTCCTGTCCCCTGAAGCCAAGGGGTGAGTAGGGTGAGAATGTTGGGCTCTTGGAAAATTCTGGTCATGGGACCTTGACATGCCCTGGAGCAATCACATCTTGGCATGGGAGAAGATGCTCCCTCCCTCCCTCCTTTGCCCCCTGTCTCCCTCCCTCCCTTCCCTCACTTTCCTTCCTTTCCTTACTTCCTCATCCTGCCCCTCTCTCCCATAAATAATATACCCATTTACCTCTTTCCTTTCTCCCCAGGATAGTGTATATTTGAATGGAATTTCGGTTGCTATTAAGCACACCCAAACAATCTGTCAAAACTTAAGATGTTTGGAAACTTGTTTGGAAACTGAAAATTCAGAACTAAAAATGTTTTTTTTTTCCCTTCAAAACAAACAAGCAAAAGCTTCCTTGGCAAAACAACTGCTTCCAAACAAACAAACAACCAGCCCTGAGCCAGCAAGGCAGTACTGACTCACAAGGGAGGTTTGAGTGCTGTAGGGACACCAGTTGTAGAGGAATTGTCATGGAGCCACGAGCAGCTGGGGGAGAGCAGCTACTGTCAGTCACTATCAGCTCCAGTGGATCTGAAACCAGTGAGCTAAAGTGGAAAGACTGTTTCAGCACTATGTCTCTCTTTTGGCCTTATCACTAATAACACTCACAGCCCCTCTCTGTGCCCTTGTTCTCAGTGACCTCCGGGAATCCAGAATTTTCTCCTTTGCAAAAAGGTTTGGGCATTGATGATGCCCTCAGGACACCAAGGTGGTGGCAGCCTGTTGCTGTTGCTGATGAGTGTTTAGCTGGTCAGAGGGTGCCATGTTTAAATCTCAAGGGTAATCTGCATTTCCCTAGTTAGCTGTGTTGCAACCATGCTCAGATAAAAGTGCCTCAGGTGTGAGACCCTCAGGGAGAATACAATTCTGGGGATACTTGAAGGCTACTCTTAAGCAAACCTACATCTGGTCTGTGAAAGAACTGGTGGAAAAGGGGCACGGTGGGAACAAAGTGGTGCCCAGCAAACTGGTGCAATGCCTAAGGGAGCTGGGAAAGCTGTGTATCACTCATGGTAACCATCAGGATTTCCCTACCTTATGTCCAGACTAAACCTACACTTACTGTCTTGTTTTGGGCAACTCTGAGTTTCTGAGTCCCAGAAGTTTTCTGTAAAATTCCTCTTCACAGGGACACTTCCCAGCTTGTGCAAATGGTATCAGGTGGATGGGTTACCTTCTTCCCCCCCCAGTACTGTGTCTGCCTGCCTCCTCCCATCCGTGAGTGCTCTGCTTCTGCTTCTCTGTTGGCTTTTTTTTTCTACTTATCTGCCTCATCTTATTACAGTTAATTTATAACACTTCTTACATTGATGTTTATTAGCTCTGAAAATGGCAGGACTTCATTATTTCCTTTTTAGACACTTATTGTCCCCCCATTTTGATAATGTTCATGTATCTTTCCCCACTCTTTTCTCAGGCATGCTCTCCAGAGATGCCATTGTAAAGAAATATGTTTTCCATGGAAAGCATACCAGGGCGTGTGGACATTGCCCCATACAGAGATGAGAGCTTGTCTTCCCTCCTGCAGTTCAAAGTTTGAAAGAGCAAAAGTCAATGCTCTCCTGCTGGTCATCTGCCTTGCCTGCCTGCTCTCTGCCAGCGTGGTGTCCCTCATGTCCCCCCACTCTGACCTGCTGGATTTTCTGCCTACTTCTTGCCAGTTTTCCAGAGGAGAGCAGTCTGAAAAGATGTACTACTAGTGCTTGAGATGCAAGGGGAGCTGTAGCAATGTGGCGATGCCCTGCAGGGATTAAGAAAGGAAGAATTCTTTGGAGAGGGAATTAAGGAAGCACCAGTGGAAAGCCCAGGAGGTTGCTCACAGCAAGAAAAGTTACCCCAAATGCAATCATTCAAAGCTGTAGCGCACTTATAAGCTGAGGATTGCCTCTCACCTCTGGTCTGCGCTTGTTCAGGCTCTGCCAGTCTTGCCACACAGACTGATTTTTGCCTTTCCAACTTTACTGCCAAAGACAGAGATCAGCACGCTCCCCAAGTGTTTGTCAGTAGACCTAGGCAAATCTGTTGCAGTAAAGCCTGAACACACCAAAGTGTTTTTGCTTGACAATGTCATGTTTGCTGTGTGGTATCTGCCATGCTCTTTCTTTCATCATCCCTGCCCTGGCAGTCTAAAAATATCACCTTCTCAGCTGCCAAAGCAGTAAAATCTCTGTGTGTGTTTATTCATCTTTTTTGTTTTTCTTCCGGATTATCTCTCTCTCTTGTGTTGGTTCTGTATTCCTTTTATCTAAGTTCAAACACCTTGAAAATCCCAGCGTGGGATATACTTTCAGCAGTTTCTTTTTTTTTTTTTTTTTAAATTATGTTGCTCTGTTTCCTTGGATGACAAAGCAGCACAGGCAGGAGCCAGCTCCGGGACTGCCTGCCTGTGCCATGATTCAGCAGGTTGTAAAAGGAAGGAATGTCTTCTCTTTTGGGAAAGGGTGGGAGAGAAAAGGGAAGCATGCATGACAGACGTGTGTGTATATTTGACTTCCTGGTGCTTCTGTGATTGCAGCGGGAATATTACACTGTCCTGCAGTTGTGTTGGAGTTAATAAAGTGTTTCAAGAGAGGGGCTTGAAAGATATTTGGTGGAAAAATGGGTTTAGCCTAGATTAAGGAGGCAGCTTGCTAAAATATATTGCTTTGTTACTCTCAAAAGTATTCCTCTGTGGTGTTTTTAGGTTCTTATTTAAAGTATTTGGTATCTCCTGTGCTGCTATTTGTGTGGCTGTTGCTATATTGCTATAGTCTGTGGCTATTTTCCTGCCTGTCTGTCTGCACCTTCTCTTTAGCCTCTGGGTGCAGCTCAACAGGGAGGTTTAGGAGCCAGCTTGGTGGCTTTCTGGAAAAATGTGTTTGATTCCAAACTTCAGTGCAAGCAGGGATTTGCTGATTTCATTTATGCTGAGCCTTATTTCTGAACACCGGGGCCCTGCTTGCATTGTCCTAACGCGGTGGAATTTTCTCTGTGGGGAGACTTATGCTGCTGACTCATTGCATCGACTCAAAACAGATTTATGTTTACAAAGGGGAAAACCACCACCCTGTTCTTCCTTACTTTTTCCTGCCCTTCCTAGCCATATTGGATTTGGTATTCCTACAGAATACCTATCTCCTGGAACATGCTTCAGCCCGCAGCCCACACGGGCGTTTGCTTTGGACTGGGTGGTTCACGCACAGTTTTCCATCGAACTGTTCTCAGCTGGAGCAGCTCAGAGACAAGTTTAAAGATGTGTTACTGACAGGGTACCAGGAGCCAGTTTTCCTCACCGTGGGTCCACATTCCCTGCCCTCCCACATGGCTGCACGTGTGGTGGGACACAGGGATACCTCAACTTTAATCTTGTGACAGTGGTTTGATCCCATCAAACCCAGCACCTCCTTTGGCCTCTCCATCCCACTTGGCAGAGCAGGGGCAGTTATTCCTGCATTCCTCTGTGTTTCTGTACTGGTTCGTTGCACAAATATTGAGCGTTTAACGGTATTTCACCTCTCAGAAATATATTTTGGAAATACAGCCCTGCTTAAAGCTTCTGGTCTGCTGTGCAGCACTGCCATGTTACAAACCCATTGGAGCATGTGTTCACCATTTTATTGAACCCTCAGCTTGTAATTGAGCAAAAAAAAGACCGGGCACACCGAATTTTCTGAAGAGGCAGGAAAACCCAAACCCCCTTTTTTAAAGAGCTAAAGAACGAGAAGACATAAAGATAGCTTTGCAGTTTAACAGGACGGTGTCGTGTGAGGTGGGTGAGGGCCGTGACGGCGGTGGGCGGGGCGTGAGGCGGTGCTAGCCCCGCCCCCGACCTCCCCTTACCGCCCCCTACCGCCCTCAACGTGCCGTCCGCCACCGCAGCGCCTCTGGACTCAGACTCGTTGAGACCCCGCCCACCTCTAACGGCCTCCCAGCAGCCACCCAATCGCGCAGCACTTCCTGCACCGTCGCCAGCCAATAGCAGCGCTCCACGAAGGGCAGCGCCGTTGGGGGCGTGTTTTGGGGCGGGCCGGCCTCTGAGCGGCGTTGTCGACGACCAATCAGAGTGCGGGACCCGCGGCCAGGGGGGCGGGCGCGCGCGCCGTCCGCCAATGGGAGGGGCGGACCGCGGTGGGGCGGGGGCGGGGTCGACGCGCGGCAGAGAGGCGGGCGGCGGGCGCGCGGGCACGTGACGGAGGCGAGGGTAGCCCGGGGGCGGTGGCGGAGGCCGGGGTGGCGAGGGGTGAGTGTGTCCGTCCGTCCGTCCGTCCTCTCCCTCCGCAGCCACCGCGGCTCCGGGACATCGGGGCGGGGGAGCGGCGAACGGGCCCGCCCGCGGGGTGAGGGCGGCGGGGCAGCCGGGCCTGTCGGGGGGCGTGCGGCGGAGCGCGGCTGGGCCCCAGGGGGGACGGCGGGCGGCCCGTGCGGGGCCTGGCCCCGGCCCTGGCCCCGTGCGGGGGTCGGTGGAAACCCCCGGGGGTCGGGGCGAGGTTCCTGCGGGCGGGGGCGGGCGCGGGGCTGCAGCGGGTCCCGCTCGGCACCCGCAGGGCTCGGGGCGGCCCGGGGGGAGCGGCGGCTCTTCTGGTAAGTTCTGTGAGCGCCGGGCCGGGCAGCGGTTGGAGCCGGGGGTGCTGGGGCGGGAGCGGCCTGGGGCCGAGGGTGGGAGGTGGATGTGGGCTGGATGTGGTCTAGGTTGGGTCTGGCTGCGTATTCTAATGTCAAAAATAGCCGTGAGCCGCCCGAACGTGCTCCCTGTGAAGCCCCGCAGAGGGAGGAGAGGAGGTGGGTGCGGAGCGTGTCGTGGGGCCTGGCTCGGGCTGAGCGAGGGGAAGGAGAAGCCTCTGGAAAGGGTGAGCTCGGGACGCAGAGCTGGAGGCCAACAGGTGAGGTGCAGACAAGGAAGGTCTGAGAATTGAGAATCTGAGGGACTTATAATGTGCAGTTTAATTTTTGCCACCCAAATATTGTTCATGTGGAGTGTCTTCAAAATAGTGTATAAATGACACCTCAGTTCTCATTTCTGGCTGAAGACGGTGTTGTGTGCTTTTAAAACAAAAACCCCCCAGACCTTTGAATTAAAGCATGTACAGCCCACTGCTTTCTTGCCTGTTCTGATTCTAGAGAGTGAACTTTCACATGCAGATTTGTGGTTAAGAACTTTCTAGGCTGCAGAAAGAGAAATGCTGCAGGTGATTTGGTTGTGAGTGGAAGCAGACATGTATTAATGGTAATAGTAATATTAAAGATCCAGACTTTAATATGATGAGTGTTAACATAATTAATGCTACAGCGTTTCTGCAGAGCATTGTGGAAAAGTCCTTCTGAAACTTATGTAGAGTATGTTAGATGTACGAAAACTGGTCTCTAGGCATGTAATGCATTTCTAAATGCAGTGTGTTTACTTAACGTTGTCAAGCAAGCATAGTTAGCGCACAGGTTTTATGGAACAAAATTACCCATTGTGGTTTTGGTTGTTGCTAAAATACTGCAAGGAGATAGCGGAACTATAATAATGTATGAGGTAATGCAGATAAAATACTGGTTAAATATAGGTTGAAATGTGTTACTCTAGTTTCACGCTGATGCACTTGACTTAAAAGACCACCTTACTGTGGATTTGGCCATATTAGATGGGTTTGTCCAAAACACTTAATAAAACTAGGAAAAGCTTTGAATAAAACTTCGTGTTTGTATTAAGTCTTAGTATTTCTAGTTTTAAGAAAATAACATTTTGAAGAAGATATTTGTGCAATTCACAGGCAACCTCACAAGCTGTTTGTAAGGTGTAAACTGTTTCTTGGGATCAAATACCCTCCTAGGAAAGGAATCTAATTTGAAATAGTAACAAAGTTTCCAACTTCCATCAGATTACTCTGGCATTTGGTGTGCTGCAGCACTTCCCCCTCAGTAAATGAATAAATCCTTTACTGAGAATTCTCTGAGATTTGTACTTAGCCCTGCCCTTCACTTCCTTTTCTGGCCTTTCAATTTCTGCCTCTGGTAGTAATCATGGTGGCAGCCTGTTCTTGCTGGAATCAATTCTGTAGCAGGGCAAACTTGAATTGATTTCTAGGCTTGATGGTCTGAAAGATCTTGGGGTGCCTCCAGATCTTCCCCCACCTAATACAATTTTCCTAGCAGCCCATCTGTTTTATGGTCAAAAAGCCTCACGGCTGTGTCTTCACCCTCCAAGGACTTCCAGTTCTGCTGGAAGGATATCTCTGCTGACAAACAGTATCTGCTGTTTGCTCCTGCACTGTACCCGCACTGTTGTACATTATTTTTAGAAACTGGCATATTTGAAATGCCTATTAAAAGCAAGCCTTGTTGTTGTCCCTTTTCACACCTAATCCCTTGCCTGGTTTGTGCTCCTTACAACCCAAACAAGAGGCAGCTTTTTTTGTGGGGCTCTCCAAGAGAGGTTTGGCTAATCCTTTCCAGAAGACCTTTTTTCCTCTTGTAGCAGTGTATCCAAGCCACCCTCTCCTTAAAAAAAAAAAAAAGTGGGGGAAGGGGAGCAAACCACTCCTACAGAGAGCTCTTGCCACTGGGCCCTTGTGAGCAAGGTGGTTTTGCTTTAGTCTTGTCTGCTGTTCATTGAGTTACGATGCTAAAGGCAGAATCTTCACAATGCTGGAAATTGTCTGGCTGCAGAACTGAAAATATAAGGGGGAAAAGTATTGTCTGCATCATACGAATTGCTGCATATATATGAACATAATTTTGTTATACCCCCCCCCCTTAGAGGGGTGGTAGGTGCAATACTGGGAGTTAATACAGTGTTTGACCTCACAGTTGTTCAGCTCTGCTGTGTGTCCATCCCCCAAGTCTGCCCAAAAACGGGTCAGGCAGGTGCAGGTGACAGACCTGTGCTTGAAACTGTGGCATTAAGCTGACTCTGCTGCCAACAGCTTTGTTTTCTTTATCCTTGGCTGCTTTATCTCATGCTCCTTCCACTTGTACTGCTACAGCTCTTTGCTTTTGCTGGGTTGGCCTGGGGTATTGATACAGGGTTAAAATAACAGGGCAGAGGGACTTCGAGCCATCTTAAACCGGCTGCTGGTTCATCATGAGGCTGTGTAAACAGTTACCCTGGCACCACAGAGGAGGCAGGATGTGGAAGGCAGAGAGATTGTGAGTTGTACAAGAGATTTCCTCTGCTCTTCAGTAGTTCTGACTTTAAGAAACTAGTGCACTACCAAGTAGGGTAACCAAGCCTTTACTCAGAAACCACAGAAAACTCATTTGAGAGGGAAAAAGGGTATCTGTGTCTCAGCCTTTCTGTTCTTGTCTCTTTGCATTTTTTTTGTGTGTTGTGATGAAATTTCTTCACTTTTGTGTCTTTAAATTTTTCTTCCGTAATTGTTGCCTTGTATGAGAATGCATTGTGCTTGTTTTTACTGGTGTGCTTCTGCTGTAAATACCACACTGAAATCCAGTGTTTGGAACACAGGACTTTGCTAGCAGAATTTTCTCTTCCCTTGCTTAAGTCACTCAGCTGAGACTTCAGATGCTGCTGAAATAGAAACTACTGATGCTCATCCAGTTAAATTGCAGAGGTGTAGTTCATAGTAAGTGACTTATTTTTAGTAAGACCCATTTAATGTGACTGTTAATTCTTTTAAAAAAAAAGTAAGTAGTAAACTACATAGCCAGTAGCCATTCAAATGTAGTTATATATTCTGAAATATGCTGTGTTAAGAACTGGCTTGATGAACCACTGAAATAGATTAGTAACCAAGGAGATGATTAAACTGGTTTTGCAGGCTCTGTTTGACCTGACAGGGAAGTTACTAAATAGTATGTTCTGGAAGTATGATAGCAGAGGACTTGAACATCTCTTGTGAGCCCTTTCACACTCTGTCCATGGGACATGTATATGTTAGAGAGAATGGTGACAACTGTTTGCTGTATGAGCCAAGTGTTTCCAGTGTCATGCCAATAACTGAGGAGAACTTTTCCCTTTATGCCCAGAGAAAGGGCAATTCTAGATAAAAATTAGTCTCTGAAACTGCATGACTTTCTTGAAAGCCTTGAACTCCAAAGGTAGCAATCCCTTAGCCATGTGTTGAGAGTGCCACTTTTGGGACAAGAAGCTGATTCTCTCTCTGAATCTCCAATTTGGTTTCATTTTGACTTTGGAAAGTCTGTAGTGCAGCTCTTCCAAGTGTCTCTTTTCAGTGCTCTGCTATACGTCCTGTAAATTCCAGGGGAAAATACCCCAGCCTTTTGACAGTCAGGTGAACAGCTTAACTATCAACTCTTAGGTTTTCTGGTTTAGAAGCTGGCTGTGGGTGGGCACAGAGGGAAGACAAGTGATCTGTAGCCCTGGCAGTCTTGAACTCTCTTCCTGATTTGTACTTTGGGATTACCCTGCGGTAGTTTTCCCTTCGGTCTCAGTGGTGTGCCAGTGTCTGTAAGTGTCTGAAGACCGGATTTAAAAAAAAGGAGATGGAGTTTTAGTCATCTCTGGCTTGAAACGTTGTTATGGTGAAAGGGAGGGTTGCACTGAAGTAGAATGGAGACGTCAGAAGCTCTCACCTATTATGAAAGTGTTCCTTTGTTAATGGCTCTCGGCAATTGCATGATCAGAAATACACCAACCTTCAGAAATACTGCACAGTTAAAGCTGAAGAAGGGGAGTGCAGGCAGACTAAAAAATGGCTAACAATGGTACTTGCTTGGAAATTGGACACTTCTTCAAGGGAGAAGTCTGATCATAATAGAGTAGGTGGCTGGGTGTCTGAAGGTTCAGACTACATTTTAGGTGACTAATTGAACACCTGTAGTTGCCAGCAACTTAAAGCTCCACTAAAATTTGATTTATGCCTGTTTCGTATAAAACCTGAATTTCTTCTCTCTCCCACTCCCCTCCTCTTCTATTTAGGAATAACCTAATTTACTAAGGCATAATTGTGTTTATGTTGTGTCCCTAAGGGTTTTGTGAAGTGAATTTGAAATTTCCTCCTGTAGCAGTACATCCATTATGGATAAAAGTAGCTTTTTAAATATCGAAAATGTGTGCTTCTCTTAGATTGCTCTTCTGAGAACATGGTGTCTTTTATTTCTTTATAATTCAGTCAGTTTGTGTATTGTTACAGGTTAAACAGAATAAAGAGCTTGGCATGGTAGCAGGCAGTTGCAGAAGAAGCTACCAACCTGTACTCAAGGTGTATGAATGGTAGCTTATGTCGAATTTGGGACTGATTTAATGTGTAGGAAACGTCCTAAGCATCTTTTTGTAGGAATATAAATCTGTGACTACTGCTTGCCAATGATTATAAAGAGGTAAGGACATGGAACTGGATTAGCTTCTCTTTAGGCTTTTTTAGCTTTTTTTTTTTGGGGGGGGTAAGAAAGAACTAAGCTTGCTTGGAAACTTGATCAGACAGTACTTCTCCCTTGAAGTGAGGGTCGGTGAGGCCTCAAATTTGGACAGAACATTAACTGATAAATGTAGACTTGCAGGGTAGATACTGTGGCTCTATCAGGAGTACAGATGTGCAGTGCCAAAGCTTCTGCCTCTGCTGTGTGGTCACTGGCAGAATTGTCTGGTTCCACTAGAATGCTTTGACAGAAGAATTTCTGGAGCAGCCTTGCAATATGAGGCCATGCAGCTTTGCCACTTGGGTGCAATCATTTGTCAGCAGCAAATGGACTTTGGTAAATATTTACAAAGGGTTGTAGTTGGGGGGCATTGTGAGGTAGGTAATTATTAAATGTGGAGTCAGTACTGGCAGGAAAGTTGTGGGGGATGATTTAATTCTTTCACCAAAACTTTATTGCTGGTTGGCTGGTGGTGAGATTGCTTAAGGGATTACTTGCATGCTAAACCATTAATACCCTTTGCACAAGGTTGGGAGGAGGGGTGCAGAAACTCCTTTCTTTTAGAAGGAGAGGAGAGAATTTACTCACTTTTAAGTGTAACTTCCTCGTATCACTTTCCAAATCGTAAAGTGCTCATTCTGTCTGCATAATATAATTTGAAAGAAGTTATAAAACTTGGGGTATAATCTTCTTGAATTTGGCTCCATTCCAAAAGCACTTGGTGATGCCCTATTGGTAAGGTAAGACAAAGTGGAATCCTTTCCTTGGAAAGGTGTCCTTCCTTGTGCCATCTCATCTGTTCTTGCTTCAGTCACGCAGGGCACACCCAGAACTCTAAAGATCACTTTTTCGGATGAAATTTCAGGCTCATGTTTTCTGTATTGGTTTTGTGCCGGTGGACATAAGTTTATTCAGAGAACATCTTATCTGTACAAGAAGAACTTGAACCTTTGAGGGTACCAGTGGTTTCTTGACTGTTTTCATGCTTTGGTTTTGTGTTGTGATTTCCACACTAGTAACAAGAGCTACAAACTGCTAAGGGGTCTGAAACTGTGTTCAGTTTTGGCTGTACACTGCACTAAAAAAAACACAAGTCTTGCTGTATATAACAGCCCTTGAAAGTTTTTGTCAGCTACTCCTTCTGGAATGATTGTCCTTTTGGCTCAGAGGTGTTTGTGTGCAGTTGCCTGAGCTGAGGGGGGAGGTCTGTGCACATGCATTTGGACAATAATCCTCAAGGCCATCGCTGTTGTTGGAAAACTGGCTGCAATTGTGTGTTGCTGTAGTGACAAACTGGACGTGACCTCAGCACAAGTCTTTAAAATACAGTTTCTGTTGTACTTATGAAACATCCCCTCTGTCATTAGAAGTAAGTTAAAGAGTAGTCTGAGAATGGTAGATCTGGTATGCAGTGTAATTTTGGAGTATCGGGTAGTGCTGATAAGCCTTTAAGTCTGTGAATTCTTTTAGTTGCCTAAACATGCTTCAAAAAGTCGAAAGTTTGTTTTCGAGCAGGATCTTAGGCCCCTACAGGCACTGTTAACTCTGCTTGAGTTATGTTTGTAAGTCTGCAGGGCTACAGCCTGAGGCAGGAGCGTAAGGGAAGGAGGGGATGTTTGGTTTTATACTTGCTTTCAAAAAGAATTAGTGTCAGTTACAACTTTGGTTTTGGAAGAAAAATTTGGAATAAGGCATAAAGGAGAAAAGGTGAGGTTGTAGTTTCTTTGGTCAAATAAAACTGAGCAGCACTCTAGAAGTGTTGCCTTCTGTATCAACCTAAAGGTACAGTAATCTTATATTTTTTTCTAGCGAGAAAGTCAAATGGAAACCGATTTTACTTACAAAGTATTTTAAGCTATGGCTTGCCAACATCTACCATGTTTTAGGTGTGACAAATGTTTTAGGAGCACCTTATGAATTAATTTAAGTGTCATATTTCAATTCTATTAAGCCTCAGTTAAGAGCTATTCTTTGGTCATCTTGTTAAATTAGAGATTGAAAGAAGGGAATCGAATCAACCGTCTGTTTCTCTGGGTCTGCCTCAGTAGCCTCAACTGCTTATAGACTTCTGCCAGTAGTATCTATGACTGTTGGCAATAATTCCAGAATAAAGCCTGGGGAAGGGGGTGGTGATTGAAAACACCAGAGTTCACCAATTGAAAGGACAAAAATATATATTGAACAGGAGATGAGGATTGATTACTCCATGGGTTACTCTCTGCTTGGAAGAACTAGAAAATTGTATTTCAATTTCTGAACTGAATGAAAGCTTCAGTTTCTGCATGCTGCATTTAAAGTCCTTTAAATAGGTTTTCTCTTTAGGCTTTTGGAGCCACATAAGTTGTGGTGGTGTGTACATACATGTCTGCTGTCCTGCTTGTGACAGCGTAAGAGCAAAATGATGACAGTTCTGCAGCATGGTTCTCCACTCAGTTAACATCTGTTTTGTATTAAATACTTAGCTTTATGTTGTATTCCTCTCCAGCTTTTAGAGCTGTCTCAGCCAGCCAGATGCAGTAAGTAACAGGGCTGAAAAGATAAGTCTGTGCTTTTCTTTCCGTGGCACGACAAGGCACTTCACCTGTTGCCTTGGATGCTTGGGTTTGTACTGAGAAGCAACACGTCGTTCTGTGTGCAGTGCTGGCTTGACCTCTCTGCCTTCTCTTCTTTATCCAGACCATGGAGCTGAAATGGCTACTGTATGTGACCCTGCTAGCTCTTGGGATCCTTGCTGCCCAGGCACATGATATGGATGAAGACAACGATGCTGATGATGTAGTTGATATCGAGGATGACTTGGACGATGGCATTGAGGAGGTAGAAGAGTCAAAATCTGAAACAAGCAGTCCTCCTCCAGCTCCAAAGGTTTGGCATGAAACTTTTAAAAAAAATTAAATTACTGCTTGTGTTGAGGTTAATGTGGGTCTGATCAGAGTCGTCTTTACTTTGCTAACCTTTAATATGTTGTGATGTTATTAAAGATGTTATCTGGGAGTAGGGCTTGGATTTAAGCTTGGTAGCTTTGTTTCTATTCTCATGTCCCTCAGATTCTTCCAGGAGACTTAGATCTAACCTTGGAATGTGTGATGTGATTATCAGGAGTTAACACTAATATTCCCAGCTAGGTATATACTTGAGTTTTAATTGAAGGCAAGAGCACTACAGCTTGGCACAAGCAGCAATATTTATGTAACTTCTGTATTTATGTTGCAAGGGCATCCAGGAGAGCTGTACTTGAGTGTAGAGGAGGAATGTGAGCTTTATGTGCCTGTATTTCTGAAGGGAATTTATCTTGAAAGGTGCATAAGTGCCCCTCTTTTCCAATAGGTTACCTACAGGCCCCCAGTCCCAACTGGTGAAGTGTATTTTGCGGAGTCGTTTGATAAAGGAACTCTGGATGGGTGAGTATAATCTGAAGGATGATTCAGTACAGCAAACAACTTAAAGTCTTGGTGAAAGGCAATGAAACCCTCTCTGTAGAGGTGGTGTTATTCAAAACTGAATCAAAGGGCCCTGGTTGGTGAGGATTTACAGCAGTGCCTTCTTGAGGATGGCTCTTAAAGTGCTGAACTAAACCAGTATTTCCTTAAGCTCTAATAACAAGGGGCAGGTGAGGCATACAAGTGTAATGGTTTAATCCTCATCTGACTTTTACTTTCCTCAGGTAAATGTGTGGATGGTGAGATACTGTTTTTACTTTTTTGAACAAGAGTGGGATGCTCTCTCAGGAGGCCATGATCCTGCTTTGGGGGAGGGAAGCAGCAAATGCAGAAAAGTTTGCAGGCTTGGGAGTAGAGCTCCGTGGGAGATCAAGACACTGGGGTGTAGTCATAGGACAACAAGGGATGTCTTATCTTAAGGGCAGGATTTTTAGTGTGTGTAAGGGAGAAAGGATGGGTTTTCAACCACTGGATGTCTGTCTTCTAGATGGATCCTTTCCAGAGCCAAGAAAGATGATACGGATGATGAGATTGCAAAATATGATGGTGAGTTAAATCCAGGTTTTGGATGATAAATGCTTCCGAAGTCGTTTGTCATATCTGAAGAAGAGGTGCAAGGCTTTCTTTTCTGTTTCCCAACTAAAATATTCATTGAAGAAAATGGAAGGAGTATTTATATACCTGGCTAACAATATGAAGTTCTAATTTAGACAAATGATCCACTTGGGGGTTTTAGAAACCGGTAACATTGGGTTAATTTCTCCCCAGGTAAATGGGAAGTCCAAGACATGAAGGACACTAAACTTCCAGGAGACAAAGGGCTTGTACTGGTAACCCGAGCCAAGCATCACGCGATTTCATCCAAACTTTCAAAGCCTTTTGTGTTTGATACCAAACCCCTTATTATACAGTAAGTAAAGGATAACTTGGTGTTCTCTTGTTTCCAGAATGACAGGACAGCAGGCTAAGGTTAATTCCATAAATGAGCTGTTGTTGATTGCGGGTCTACATGACACAAGATGCTGTAACCAATTATAATATTTAAATAAGAGGAGAAGAGTAACCCAGATTCCCAAAGGGGAAAGTTGAGAACAGCATGGTTCTTTCTGAACATGAAAAAGGAAGAAATCTGTGTAAACTAGACTTGATAACCTGTCTTATGGCTTCAGTTTACTTGGTTTAATTGTAGTAACAAGGTCAGGCAACTGACTTTTGTACTGCTAATAGGGGAAGTCCTTGTCCTTTTGGACGAAAGCTGGTCTGTATGTAGGTCAGTGCACTTTATTATGCAGTAAACTGCCCCCTGTTTCTGAGGTGGAGTGGACATAAGGGTAAAGATGCACTTGTTTCCTCCTTCCTCTGTCTTCATTCATTTGCTGGAAAATGAACAGCTTATGTAGCTCTGTTAGGCCACAACCCATGCAGAAGAATCTACCTGGATGTGTGTTAGACCAGCAAGTCGGGGAAAAAATAATTCGGTGAGAACAGTTGAATTATAGATTATTATTGACTTTATCTGTTTTAAACAAAGGGTAAACTAATTCATATTTGCACAAGAAAGTGAATTGTTCACTTTGCTTTGCATGACTGTTTTGTTTTGCCTCAAAATACAAGGATAAAAATAAATCCCAGTGGTCATCCATTCCCGCTGCTGGCATTGAGAGAGGGTCAAGCATACATAGCCTACTCCTGACAGAGATGTTTCACCTTTCTTCAGGCTCCTTGGCATCCCTAAATGTTCTGATGTATGCTTATAACCCTAAAGGGGCTTCTCTTAAGACCTAGTTGTTTTTCCTTTGGTAGTCTTGCAAATTGAATTGTCTGTCTGCCATGGTAATTGTGGGCAAAATAATTGTCTCACCTCAATCTCTACTGCAGTGTCTTATATATTGGAAAGTTTTTTTCTTCCTTCTTTCTACTTATAGATCATAATCTTCTAGACCAGCACTCAATTTCTTTAATCTTTTCTGTCAGGTTAAGTCTTCTAAATCTTCGGTTTTTACTTTTCCTGAGGCCCTTGTGAATATTTTCTCAGTCCTTAGAGTGTAGTGTGTATTTTTAATATTCACTGGGCAAGTGATTTAAAACAAACAAAACCAGAACAGCCTTGCTCTTAATTTGTACCTAAAAATTGTAATTGTGTATTACAAAAGTAATTTTTCCTCCTGTATAACATGTTCTCTCCCCTTTCTATCCAAAACTAAAATTAGGTATGAGGTAAACTTCCAAAATGGAATAGAATGTGGTGGGGCCTATGTGAAATTGCTTTCAAAAACCCCGGAGCTGAACCTGGTGAGTAATGTTACTACTTTGAGTATTAGCTGTGAAAGAAATGTTTTTCATTTTGCTTCTTCCTGAAGAAACCTCTTCAGTGAAGGCAGTGGGGCCTGATTGCCAAAGTACTTTGCACTGAGCGTTTTCCCGGTGTTTCCAGTTGGAGAGGATAAATACTGAAATGTAATGGCCCCTTGAGTGGAAACTCTGGAGTTCCCTGGTAGCTGAGCAGTTGCAGACCTTTGCCAAACTCTGCAGCACTTCAGATTTCCCTGAGTTGTAGGATCAAGGAAAAAGTGCTTAGGAGAGTAGCCTGTGTATGAGGAGAAATCTCTTCAGGAAGCTTAGCACAGAAGGAAGATTCCATGTTTCATCTTCTAAAACAGACTAATGCAGATAACTAGAACTATACCTTGCATTTTTGCCTCGTCTTTGACATGTGAACCCGTGTGAGTTACTGTGTCTTGAGAAGTTGGACTGGATACAATCTCACATGTTCAGCTGCACACATGACCTATATAGAACTATTTGTTTCGTAAATGACCCTTGAATGCATTGTCTTAAAATTGTGGTTGATGGAAGAGACTGTGATACAACCCTAAGGCTTAAGAATTGTTTTCTCTCCTCTCAATCATACACTTCCCTTGAAGTGCCTCTTCAGACAAAGCTGAACTGCTGGGTCACCTTGCACAGGTTTTTGTAGCCTGTGGGTTTTCTTTTGCCTTCTTCCTAGACTTTATAGGACGTACCTTTTATGGCTTGTTACCCATCCTTCTTCTTTCCTTCTGCAGTCTCATTGGAGTTGTATTATTAATAGAGATTCCAAAGTATTAAAAAAAATCCAAAACAACCACAAACACCCAGAAGATTTGGCTGCCCAATCAATTTTGTATGTGCATTGAATTTTAAAATAACATTAGCAAGAACAAAGACTTGCAGTCAGTGTTCAATGGTGAAATGATTATATCCAGTTAGATATCAGATTGAGACAGTACCTCAGCTCATAAATTCAACTTGGCCTCACTTTTAGTGCTGCTTATCACTTTGTGTGAAAGAAACTGGCTGGACTAGCTACTCATTCTTTATTGCCAGTAACTGATACTTCTATGTTGATAGCTCTTGAAATACTTTATTGTAATATAGAGATATACTTAAACATTGTGGTTGTCACTTACACTAATCTTTCTGATAACACTTATATAGCTGGTATTTTCCATGTGAAAAGGGCAGACCAAAGATGCAAAATGAAGTAGCTGGGATAATTCTGGTGTTTTTTCTAGAGGCTTCTGTGAGGAATACAAACTTTAGTGTGGGGCTTGATATGCAAGTTGCAGAATAACTTTTAACGAATTAGGAGTTCTTATGCCAGGCAATGACTTAAGTTGTATTTCAAAATGATGGAGTGAAGTTTTGCATTGTTTTTAAAGGACCAGTTCCACGACAAAACTCCATATACAATAATGTTTGGCCCTGACAAATGTGGAGAGGACTATAAATTGCACTTCATCTTCCGGCACAAAAACCCAAAGACTGGCAAATATGAGGAGAAACATGCAAAGCGTCCAGATGCAGACCTGAAGAGTTACTTCACTGATAAGAAGACTCATCTTTATACTCTAGGTATGGTGACTGTTAAACGTGCATGTTAATAACTCCAACATTTCCTGAATCAAAAGCTCATAAAGTGAGCCAGATAAACTACTGAGTGTTTGTGGCAGTGCACCATACAACAAAAAACCACTTGAAAGCTTCAAATGCAAAAACTGGACATCTCTACAAAGGGTTATTTCATACTTACAGGAGGTCTGGTTTCATATAAGAAAGGTCATGAGACCTTGAACTTAACTGCTCTGAAATTCAGTTCTCCTTTAAGTATTATCTGAAATAATCATCAGCATTTATGAACTACCTGAATGCTGCCCCTGAATAACTTGGGGTACAGTGTGCTTTAGATTTAGAGGCAGTGTTGTTCTTTTTGCTGCTTTTGTAGTACCAGACAAACTCAGGGGTTCCTGAAATAGTGTCTGCTGTATTAGCTCTGACTAAAATCTTTCAGGGAGTACGTTAGCTTTTCCTGCTGAATAAAGTAGTGAGATTAAAATCTTGTTAGTCAGTAGTAGAAAGTCTTAGTCTTGAGTAGAATGTGAATATATACATTGTTACTACTAAAGCAATACTTACTGTGCCAAAGTCAACTTGTGGTAACTGCTAAAACACACTACAAACCTCTCTGTGCTTATAGCATGTTTAAAGTAGGACTCCTGCCATGAGTCTGCTTTCTCACAAGGTGAGATGTGGTACATCACCACTAGTTATACTTTGGCATAAGGAGAAAGGTCCTTAACAGTTCTTTAAAGCAGTTGTTGGGTGGGTGGTAGCTTGGATTGTACAGTGGGGATGAGTGATGCTTTATGACTCATACTTTGTATCATATATGGAATGACTACAACAACTTTTTTCCTTATAGTCTTGAATCCTGATAATAGTTTTGAGATACTGGTTGATCAAACGGTTGTCAACAGTGGAAATTTGCTAAATGATATGTCTCCTCCTGTGAATCCACCCCGAGAGATTGAGGACCCAAATGACCAGAAGCCTGAGGACTGGGATGAGAGACCAAAAATCCCAGACCCAGATGCTGTTAAACCAGATGACTGGTAAGCTGATAGAAGGGTGGAATTGAGGGAGTCCTTAGCCTGATAATTTGGTCCTGATCAAAGTTTCTCTCAGATGTCTTACAGAAGGTTTTGAGTCTTACCCTTGTAATCAAAATACAGTCAGTTTAGGCATCTTAGCAGTGCTTTGGTAGACAAAGGCAGACAGGTTCCGCATCCTCTGGGAGTTTCTATTTAGTGCTCCTGTTATTCTGTTGGCCACAGACAAAGATTTTACAGAAACACCTATGCTAGCTGTTGCTTTCATCTGTATGAGATCCAGAGATGAGCTGCAGAAGGTGTAACTGAAAGCTGTTTGTAGTTGTTTGTGTAATGCCTTAGTTTAAAAGTGACTGAAAAATCTGATTCCCTAAATCAGAAACTGATCCTGGCTTTCTGTCTTTGAGCCAGTGCTTTGTGAATGACAGATTCAGTTTCAAGTTCAAGTGTGTGTTTGCAGTGACTGCCAAGATATGGGATTTGCTGTAATATGCTCTTTCTAGATTGGCTTTTAAAAAATTACTATTACCTCGCAGTGGGCACCATGATGTGCCATGAGGCACATGTATAAGCAACAGATTGCAAGGCAGTTCCTTTCTGAAATCATGGTGTTACCCTGACAGAAGTGAAGGTGGCTGGCTGTCTATCTCAGTGGGCTTGTTCAGAGTCTGTAGAATCATGCCTTGGGGTTAAGAGCTCTTATGTGCTGTGTGTGTTAATACATAATGTTCTGCTCTCCAGGGATGAGGATGCTCCTGCAAAGATCGCAGATGAAAACGCTGTGAAACCAGAGGGCTGGCTGGATGATGAGCCAGAATATGTAGCAGACCCTGATGCTGAGAAGCCTGAAGATTGGTAAGTTTACTGCCTGTTGCAAGCGACAGCAAATATTTCATGGCTTTGGTACTGACTTTTACGGGTATAAGAATAGCTGGTTCATTGCCACTTGCTAATGAAGTTGCCAATTCAGGCTGTTTTGCTTCAAAAGAAGAAGGCAGAGTTGGTTTGAGGAGTTTTGTCCTGCATTCACCTCTGCATTTTTCAACTCTTCTGTGATTTGAAGCAGAATGAACAGGGCAGGAATGTTCATCTTGCAGTTGTACCTACTTAGAAGGGGCAGCGGGGCAGTCTGTGCTCAGGGACTGGCTTTTGCTGAACCTCTGTGCTTCAGTTAGTCATTGAAATCCTTCTTCCTTATGCAGTATATTTATCTACAGACCCGTGCTATACAAAGTTTCGGTATCTCCATTTTATGTTAGGAGTATTAATTTTCCCAGGACTTGCCTAAGTTTTATGCTGTATGAAGGCAAGGGGTGGACTTCAAAACTGAATTTTCCTTTGCAGGGATGAAGATATGGATGGTGAATGGGAGGCACCTCAGATTGCAAATCCTAAATGTGAGGCAGCTCCTGGCTGTGGTACCTGGCAGCGCCCAATGATTGACAATCCAAACTACAAAGGCAAATGGAAGCCTCCTATGATTGATAACGTGAACTATCAGGTTGGTGTTTTCCTTGCATAAACTGGTGGCCAATGCAGCACTTCTCTGACAAAAAGCAGCATGATTTAGATTCAGCAGGTGTAATTAAGAATTCAAATGCTGTTATAATTGCACTGTGTTTCAAGTGGACAGATTCAAAATCCTTTCTTACCAGACTTCACTTCTTTATATGGGTTTCCAAAACCTGCTAAGTTGCACCCATAGACATTGTAATTAAGTGCAAAGGATTGTTATTTCTCTCCATTCAAAATGGGCTGAGAACTAAAAGTTGTTTTCTGTTAGGTGAGGCAGAATGTCTTTTGTCTTTCCTAGGGTATATGGAAACCTAGGAAGATCCCAAACCCAGATTTTTTTGAAGACTTGGAACCTTTCAAGATGACTCCCTTCACTGCTGTAGGACTTGAGTTATGGTCCATGACATCTGACATCTTTTTTGACAACTTTATCATCTGTACTGAAAGAGCTGTGGCTGATGATTGGGCCAATGATGGATGGGGACTGAAAAAGGCAGCTGATGGTGCTGCAGAGGTGAGAGATGAAAGTTTAATTGTTCTGCTGAGTGGAACAGTAGAAGCATTGCTGCTGTTCTCTCCCACAGCCTGTGTCAGTGTATACCTGTATGTGCCAAGGCTGAGGGTTATGCTAAACCAGACTGGAGCCTTAATTCCTAATTATAGTATGGTAATGGTTGCTATAAGTAACTGTGAGTACTCACTGCTCTCTTTTGAGTTTTTGCTCTGACAATTGGACTGTTTAGCCTGATTCTTAATTTGTAAACCATGAAAAAAGTACTTGTGCAGGTTAGCTTTAATTTTTTTTTGAGGTATGAAATACAGTGTTTAAAGTTGTGAAAAGTGTATTTGAAAATTCTGTACCTTAAACTTAAGTGCTACAACTTGCTGTATGGGATGAAAGTTGACAGTTCTTTTTGTCTTACAGCCTGGTGTTGTGGGCCAGATGATGGCAGCTGCTGAAGAGCGTCCCTGGCTTTGGGTCGTCTACATCCTCACTGTGGCTTTGCCAGTGTTCCTTGTTGTCCTTTTCTGCTGTTCTGGGAAGGTAATGCATTTCCTCTGATAGTTAGTGTCACGTTTTAAAAGAGGTTCAGTGAAATGTGCCTTAATGCCACAAATAATTGCCTGGGTTTGACATTGTCTTTTAGAAACAGCCAAGTGCTGCAGAATACAAAAAGACGGATGCTCCTCAGCCTGATGTGATGGATGATGAGAAAGAGGAAGAAAAAGACAAAGGGGAAAAAGAAGAGGAAGAGGAGGAGGAGGAAGCAAATGAGGAAAAGCTGGGTAGGTAAACTAGATAATCTTGAACAATATTCTCCCTGACAGAATAAACCAGCAGGATTGGCAGACATGGAGTAAAGGCAATGGTGAACTGAAGATAGGTCAGAAGTGAGAATAACTTTTTTTTTTTATTTCCCTTAGAAGAAAAGCAGAAAGGTGATGCTGATCCAGGAAATGCTAGTCAAGAGGAGGAGGAAGAGGAGGAGGATGATGACCGGAAACGTGCATCAGAGGTTAGAGTGCTTGATCTTTGAGGGAAACTTGTGCATTTTTTTCCTTAGTTTATGTAGAACAGACCTTACTACAGTGTTAAGAGTTAACTTGGCTCATATGATGCTGCCTCCCACTACCAAACTTCGGAAAACTTATATGACCCTGCAGAATAGGAATTGCTGTGGCCAACTTGAGCAGAGCTGGGCACTTTGCTAAAGGCACTGTGTAGAGCCTGCCTTGACAGAGGAGTGGGACTGCATGAACTGCATCTTCTTGAGGCAAAAGGCTTATTCAGCTTTGTGTGCAGCCAGGATGTGACCTTTTAGTGCTCCCCACTGACATAATGGCTGACTTAAAAATGGGTGGAGTGTTGAAGTTAAAGGATTCTCCCATCAGCAGAAGCTGTTGAGTGCTCCCAGCAAACAGCGTACATCCACTGTGAAAACAAGGACTTGGCTGTTTGCCACAAAGTAGTTACAGCAGTAGGTCCTTTCAGAAAGTAAATCCTAATGTAGAAGTGAAAGTAGATTATTCTTTGTAGATCTTCACAAAATGGTTATTAAAGATAATCTTAGGTTTTATTTCAATAATTACACAAATTACTTTCTTGCAGGAGGAGGAAACTGTGAATAGATCACCCAGAAACAGAAAGCCAAGGAAAGATTGAAAAAAGTCATAAGAACTTGATCTGTGATTTTTTTTGTTTTGTTTTGTTTTGTTTTTCTTTTGTTTTGAAACATGGTTCTGGGAGAGGACCTTGGACACCTTACATTGAAACTTGGACAAACCTCAAGATTTCACCATCCACAGGTTCCAGTCACACTATCCAATGTAATGGAGTGTCTAGCAGTAAAATATTTGCAATCATCTGTTTTAAAGAGCATCATTCCTGTAGAAAGAATGCATTTAATATAATGGGCTGTGGATTTTGGAATGTAACATAACTAACCTTTTCATTTTTGGTTTTAAATATTCTTTTCTGTTTTTAAGTAGATTGGTAGAATTTTTCCAGTCTCAAACCTTGGCTTAATTTAATATATTAATTAGTGAAATATAACAATGAATCTTGAAAGTGCTAGGTGATAATGCAGTTTTATAACTAGTTTTTTTTACAAATATGTAAATTCCTAAATGCACCGATGTCTTTATATCCCTTAAAATTTGGTAATTGTTTAAAGAAAAGTTATCAATGTCTTTGACAACCCCTCTGCCCTCAAAAGAAAAAACTAGGGGGGATGTATGGGGAAACAAGTAGTGAAACTGTAATTAATGAACTTCATTCTTTTGGGGGAGGGGAAAGAGGAAGAAGGGGTGGAAGGAGGGGGTTAGACAGTCTATAGCATATGATACTGTGCATGGCTAAAGCCCTGTTTAGTGTTGACAAACGATCTGGGATTTGGAGTGGGTCATGTTAATGTGGCATTTCATCCTGCAGACCTTGCAGATAACCGATTTTGTTTGTTCCTGAGCTCTTTTTGTGAAGCTGAGGGTTTGGGGGGAGGTGTGGTTAGGCTACTTCCCCCTTTCCCCTCTGCTCAGCCACCGGTTCTTTCCTCTCTGCGTGAAGATACACCTCTTCCTGAGAGCAGCTCTGCCTCAGTTGCTGAAGCACTTCATGTTCAGCTCATTGTCAAGCTCGATTTCATAGCTAGGCCTACTCCTTTCCAGGGTCCAAACACTGAATAAAACAGTGTCCCATATCCTCTTACTGTTGTCACTGTATGTCTACTGTAGAAATGGGGGAGGTAGGCAGGTACACAAGTTGAACTGAGTATTTGTTAAGGAAAAAGAAAAACTAAAAAAAACACAACCAAGATGTCAGTATTGTAGGTGGGGAAGGAGCATGTGGAATATCTTAACTGGTATGTGAAACTGTTTAAGTCCTTTATCTGCTCTTCATGTAACAAGTGCATTCTAAATTATATTGTGAATGTTAGGGAGTTCCAATTCCAGCTGAATAAATTTTTTTAAAGCGTTGAGTCTACCACATTATACTGTTTCAAACACTTTTTTTTTGTGGAATGCAGGTGAGCACTACAAGAGCATTACCTCTGAAGGTGAAATGGATGTAATTCATTACACTGTACCAAATATGTTGGCGTTTGGATGTCTATATAGATAAACTTTTGCCTTTGTTTAGAGTGAAATTAAATGTCCTAAAATTACTCTTCTTGCACTGAATTTAAACACTCCAGTGTTGTTTGGTCATAGGATAGGTATAGTGTAGGGAATAATTCCCAGGGGCTGGGGAGGGAAGAGTGTTCCAATTACCTTGCAAACAGTCTAACCAATTACTAAAAGACTCTTGTTTTTGGTTTGGGTTTTTTGGTCTTTTTTTTGTAAAACACTTCTTGCTGCCTGTCCTTATGTTGTATCCCTTGGTTGTTGTGTTTGAAATACTAGTGATCACAAATGCATAGCAGGATTTCTTGATCTTTCTGCAGTGTGCAAATAAACTATTGTAAGCAAGATACTGGAAGTAATTTCAGACTTCTGTTGGGAGCTGTTGCATGTTTAGAATGCCTTTGCCTGTTGAACACCTGGTAAATACTGCTCCTTATTGCAAATATAGCTTATACTCTGACATGGAAGATGTCATAACTTAAGCATTGCTACTGGCTTGTTCTCAGGACTGTATTTTTATCAAGGAGCAGCTGCTATTTATGACTCTCAGTCCTTTGAGATGAAGTATGTGTAAATGGTTTCAATTCAGCTAACATTTTGAGCACAACATAAAAATCTATTAATCTAATGGTTTTTTATCTTAATATGCAAATTGCCTTAAACTCCCAAACGACCCATGTGCATACATGTTCTTTCAAAGCATCAAAAGTGAACTTGAGATCTGCTATCAGCTTTTAAATAGTATTATATTAAATCTAATTGTAAATCTACATTTGCTTCTGCTAAATCTCCTGAAAAAGTCTCCTGTCTGCATGTTATGGCTTTTTTTGATACCTTAGTGTATGCTTTAAATAATCACTACAATAAATGAAGACTTTCCAAAATGGATAGACAACTCAAGTTACTTCTTATCTTGCTTTCTGGCTTAGGTGCCTCAGTTTGACCTCAGGATTGCTCTTATTTTTAAAGTCTTGGAGGAAAAAAATTTAGTTATCTGCTTATCCTGAGTGCTTTTAAAGCATAACTGTGTGTTCTAAAGTAGTGAAGCTCCACCTTAAACTGGGTTTGGAAATGTTACAAACACTTGAAGGTGTACTTGGGCTTTTTGTGTCTGTGCACCCAAGGGTGGCAGCTCTTGAAAAGGATGCTGAGCTTAATGTGCTGTGTCTGAGGATGAGGAGGGGGGGTGTTAGACAGAAAAATAAAAATAAAAATAAAACCAAAACCCATGGGCTCTGAAGGACACGAGGCAGCAGAAGGGCTGGGAACAGTTTTTCTCCTGGAGCTGATGCTTGGTCAGGGAGTTGATATTAAGGATGCAGCTTAATATCTAACCAACTAACCCTTCCCAAAGTGTTGCTGGATGTGATCTGACCTTGCTGGGGCTGGTGAATAGTGAATTGTCACAGCTTGAGGCTGTGACCTCTCAAGTGCATTTTGAAGGTCTGTTTATAAGATTGACTCCAGGGCCCGAGGAGGGCTTCTTGCTAGTGCTGACTGCTTGTAGTTGTACGTTTCCGTGGTTGTCTCTCCTTCCTTACTCCTTCCTCACAAGCTCAGCTCCTCCTGGGAGGCTGTGGGTATATCCCTGGGTCTGGTGCCCACTCTCCGCATCCCAAACTGGTGGTAAATGCCACTTCTTGCCTTGTGGTTTCAAAAAGGGTTTTTTTTGGTTTACTTGTTTTTTTTTTTAGTGTTGCTGAACAAGGACTGTGATTTCATGTCCCTTTCAAACAGGTACTTGTAGATGGCGACTTGAAAAAAAAATGTAAAAACTAATCAATAAAGAAACTGAAATCCGTTTGGCTTTCTTTGTGTAATTAGCAAAGGTGCATCGGGTGACGGTGAGGTGAGCGGTGACTCTGCTCCTCCTGCGACGGGCAAGCTCGCAGTTTGACCCGAAAGCGGAGGTTCCGCAGTGCAGAACCCTGTTTGGAGAAGGCTTTTCCCGGGACACCGGGACCCTGAACTCGCCGGGACGGGGCGGGGCGGGCTCCGCTCCATGCCGCCCTCCCTGTCAATCACAGCTGGCTCCGCCTCCCGCCGCCCCTGATTGGCTGCGCCGCGGCCGCCCCGCCCCTTCCCTACCTGTGCCTTTTAAAGGCGCCTGGCCCCGCCCCCTGATCGCCCCCACCATCTCCTTCGCGCCCCCGCGCCTTTCTACTGGCTGGCGGGGCTGTCAATCACGGCTCGTGACGCGCCACGCGCCGTGACGTCCCCCCCACCCAGGAAGCTCCGCCCCCTTATTCTCAACTCGGCTCTGGAGGGGAAAAACAGTTTCAAGATGGCGGCGGCGCGGACAACAATGGGGGGCCGGGGGGCCGGGCCGGCCCGCGCCTCCTGAGCGCCGCGGCCGAGGCAGCGCGGCGGCCCCGCGGGGCGCGCAGGGCTGAGCGAGAGCGGCGCAGCGCAGCGGCGCCGGGCGCGGCGGAGAAGGAGGAAGTGGGGCGGAGGGGAGCGGAGCGGGCGCCGGGCCGGGGCGGCGGGGGGAGGAGGAGCCGGGGCGATCCCGGCGGGGAGCGCAGGTAAGGCCGGCGGGAGGGGCGGCGGCGGCCCCGCCATGGCGGGCGCCGGTGCGAGCAGCCGGTGAGCAGCAGCAGCCGCGGCGGCGGCCGCCCCCTCGCCGTCCGGCCCATGGTGCTGCCCCCCTGCCCCATGGCGGAGTTCGTGGTGCCGCGGCACAGCGCGGTCATGGAGCGGCTCCGCCGGCGCATCGAGCTCTGCCGGCGGCACCACAGCGCCTGCGAGTCCCGCTACCAGGCCGTGTCCCCGGAGCGCCTGGAGCTGGAGCGCCAGCAAACCTTCGCCCTGCACCAGCGCTGCCTGCAGGCCAAGGCCAAGCGGGCCGGCAAGCACCGCCAGCCGCCCCCGGCGCCGCCGCCGCCCGCGCCCCCTCCGCCCGCCGCGGCCGCCGCGGGCAGCGCCGAGAGGAGCGGAGCCAACGGGCTGGACGGAGAGGCCGCCGGCGCCGAGCAGCACGGCCGCAGCAGCGCCCTGATCGCGGTAAGGCCCGCGGGGCTGCGGCTGGGGACGGGGAGGGACCGGCGGCGGTGCCCGGCTGGCACCGGGAGCGCTCCTCGGGAGCTGGATGGAGGAAGAAAAACAAGCTGTGGTGGCCCGCGGTGGGAGGGCTGGGGTTGATGCTGCTTTGCTGTACTCTGCTGTGTTACAACTTCGCAGCTGATAAGGGGTGTTTTGTTTTCACTCGTCACCTTTGCACGCTGGAAGAGCGCATAAAAGCTGCTGCCTGATGGGGTAGGGGTAGTGGCAGCCTTTGATTGTTACAGTCATTCAGAGTAGTTAGTGAGTTATGTTTCTGGTTAATTCACCTAAAATGTCCCTGCAGAAATTGTCAGAGGGGCATTAATACTGCTTTGGATTTTTTGTTTGCCTGCTTATGTCTTTAATCTGTCAGGGTTTAGTGGAATTGTTTGATCAGAACATGATTGTTACTCAGAGGGAAGTTTTAGACAAATAATGTGTCTGTTAATTCTGGTACAGATTGGAAAGAATTGCAGTGGAAAGGCAGCTGCTTGTTTGCCACTCACTCTAGTGGGTGTGAACACTATGGGAATCCCACTCCACCCATTAAAAACTGGCTTAGCTCAAAATCTTAATGTTTCTCTGGCTTCTCTAGCATTTCTGGTTGTCAGGACATATTCACACAGGCCTGTTTGTATATCAAGATAGCTATTGCTTAACTTATTCTGGGCCCTTTAAATATACTGCTGTGTGCTAATGTGTCAGTAATGTAGGTTAGTAGGATAACCTCTTAAAGGCTGCCTGTATTAATACCTGTCTGCCTTAAAACCAGGCATTTTTAAGTGGTGGCCTGCATGACAATGATTGAGTACCATCCTGAGTGTCTTTAAAAGAGAATACTGTATTAATCTGAGACATTTCCAGGTTAATATATAGAATAAACCATGTTTTTAGGGTGGTCTGTGTGTTTAATTAGATTAGAAGAGAAGGAGAATGTAATTCTCTGTTGTCTTGGACTTAATTTACAGTTTTTCAAATAGTATCATGATAGAGTTTACTGTATACTTGTGTATCCTGGACATGATGTGAAATATTGAAACATGGGGTGTATCGATGTCATATTTAATGTAACCAGCACTGGGCAGCACCAGTGCAGTTTGCAGTATTTACAGGATGAGCTGAAAGTGTTACTTAGCTGAATTGTTTCTGTTCTGCCTGATACACCTCTGAGACTCTAGGTCTTGCTGACTGTTTAGAAGAGTGAGGTCCCTGAGGCACAGTTAGAGCACTTCAGAGGGCTGTTACAGAAGGGTGCTTGAGGCAGAGAGGAAACCCTGTGCATTCCTGACACTGATTCTGTAAAACTTTACAGTTAGCCGTTGTTTAACAGACTGATCTTGAACATAAACTCGTGTCAGAACAAAAATGACTCAAACTGGTATTTTATTATCTAAAGACTTGGCAGTTCTGTTTATTTCCTGCTGGGCTCTAAGGCTTTTTGCGTATGGGGCTTTACCCATTAATAATGTGTATTTTTGTTACACACAGAGCTCTTTAGCATGTCAAATCCTGTAGTTTAAACTGCCACCACACGTCTTCATATTGACCTTCTAAAGAAAGATGTCACTAATTCATTGGTGTTGTTTCTCTTAAATCGCTGTGGATGTGGATTTGATCTAATTAGCATCCATTATAATGAGGGCTCTCAACAGCAGCAGGTTCTGAAGTGCACTGCACATCTGGGGAAGCCCTTGTACAGGAAGCTGCTGCCAGTGGCCAATTTACACAACAGAAGAGGGTTTTAGTGTATGAATGACTCTTCCTCGGGCTGGCCTGCTGTTTCCTTCCCAGGATCCATGACTGCAAGCTTAATTGCAGCTGTTGATTCATCACCTCGTTACTGGGGTATAAAGTTGGTTTGCTTAGTAATTCAAGTCTTGGGAAAAAAAGCACAACAACAACAACAAACTTCTGCTGCTAGTTTAATTGCTTTGGCCCAAGAGGTGCCTCTCTAGGTTAGTATTTTACCTCTAGCCATCATATTGCAGTTATCAAGAAAAAGCATGTGCTTTGAATGGGAAGAACATTGGTTTGGTTTACAGTGTTCCACAAAGTTTGGATGAACACTAAAATTACCTTGTTTTAAAACACCCTGGACACATTCCTTTCCAAAGAATGCTGCTAGATCAGTGAAACATGCATTAGATCAGCTATTGCTGCTGTAAAGATCCAGAGTTTTCTATGAAGCTGCAAATGAATCTTCTTTTGGAAATTTTGACTCTGTGTTGAAAGTTAATGAATCCTTTATTTTGGTCCTTGAATGAGAGAGCAGTCCATCATGTAAAGGTGAAGGGTTTGTGA
Source organism: Lepidothrix coronata (assembly GCF_001604755.1). Taxonomy (NCBI): domain Eukaryota; kingdom Metazoa; phylum Chordata; class Aves; order Passeriformes; family Pipridae; genus Lepidothrix; species Lepidothrix coronata. The sequence continues at coordinate 783,014 of NW_016690324.1, read as the reverse complement.
TGTAGCATCAGAGGGCTTGTAGCAGTAGGATGTGGAGCTGCACTGCCACGAGTGTGGGCAGTGTGGGCACTCCCAGGGGCTGCACTGCAGAGCACCTTCTGTAAATCCAGAATAGTCACAGGGAACAGGGTGGCACCAACACATCCTCCTTAGTGTCTTGTGTGATTTGTCAAGTAAACAAAATCAGATATTTTCTCTTCCATTAATCTTTTCTCTGGTTTAATTCCTGAAGTTGGATGGATCTTGCTTACAAGCAAAAGTAAGGGGTAGATTCTTCCTTGTTTTCTTACTTAGCAGTTCTAAAAGTTGAGCTACAGCAACTGAGAGAATACAGTATTGATACAGAAATACCTTGGATTATTTGTGCACCATGTAGGCCTGTCCTTCATTTGAGGAAATGTTGAAAAACTAATTATCTTCCTACTTTTTAAAAACATCTACTTCACATTTCTATTGTTTAAGATGGCATTAAAGCTGTGTTCAAAGTAGGTACTTGTTTGGATAATGTTTGTTGTGTTAATCTTACATTTTTGAGAAACAGGGAAGTTGGGAAGAGATGGGGCTTGTCTCCTAGAACACTTTTTTTCTCTTTGCCAGGTTCTGATACATGAAAGTTCATTCCACTAATGCTGTTTAAATTCTCTGGAGGAGAGAGGTTGGCTTCCTCGTATTTCTGTAAGAAACTATAAGGCAGTTTATGGCTGAGCTGAGCAGAAGGCACTTCACTGACATGTGAATGGGGAGGATGGCAAGATCTGTATTTTCATCTCCACTCCTTGTTTTATGATGTGGTGTCTTGGAAGGAGAGCTGCTCCCTATTTCTTACTGGTTTTTTTCCCCACCTGAGAGCAGTTGTTGTGCAGAGAGCTTGCTTTGTCTAGAGCTGCCACAAAACCACAAACAGTATTTCTGGAATGAGCAGGAAAGGTCTAGTCAGTGGCCTGTCTTGGGAGTGCTCTGTGTTAAAGCTGAAGAGCAGACCAGCATTTATTTGGGAGCAATAGAAGTTTTTACATTAATAATAGATAAGTTCTAAATTAAGCAAGGGCACCAAGTAAAAAGTTTAAAAGAAAATTTAAGGCTTAACAATGCAGTGTTTTTTGGTTGAAAGACCTGAAGTAATGAATTAAAGGGAATAGATTGCCTGGAGTGTTCTGACAAGCATTAATGGCACTCCTCTAACAAAGCTCAGGCTTCAACCAACAGTTCAGAAGATCTCATTTTTGTGTAAGCAGTGGCATAGGGGTGTTAAATTGTGAAGTTACATTTTACCACAAAAATAGCAAATTATTTACATGTTATTTATACATAACTATAGTGCAGTGTAGTCTTGCCACCACTGTTTGTTTTTGCTGACAAGTCTGATGGTTTGTTGCCCAACAACTCAGACAGGTTTTTCTTTGTCTCCTTTTAATTCTCTCTGAGGTATTGTTGTATGTTTGAAACATTTCCCTCACTAGATTCGTTAGATATGCAGTGATGCTTCCTAAGTTGTAAGGATCTGGGAGTGACTGATCTGCTGCTGTTTAAGTTCAAGTGAGGTGGAGGATCCAGCACTGCAGCTGAAGGCACAGCAGTTTTTTTGATTCAGCAGAACAATTCCTGTAGCAGAAGCTGCCCCTTGTGACTAATGCAGGCTTGGGATATTTATAGATGTGCCTATCCACAGCCCTTCTTCACTCCAGCAGGCAGTCACCCAAATACAAAAGTCTTTTGGAATTAAAGTAAAAAATTAAAATGAGTCCAGCAGTTTGGGTCTGACAGCACAGTGGAATGCAGGAACACGTTGGGTAATAAAATGCTTTCCTTGCAAGGGGGAATGCAGCTTTGGAATCTGTGGGTAGATGCACAGTAAATGAGGAGTTCTTACTATGTTGTGTAGTCAAAATGTTATGTTTTCTATCCAAAATTCATACACTACAATTTCTGGTATTTGCATTGTTGTTCCAGTCTAAATGGTTGTCATCTTTGCATCTTTGTTGCTCCTGTCCTTGGCCAGGCAGGAGAGGAGAATCAGTGTTTGTAGAGGACCTACAAAAGTCTGGTTTGTGGGAGTTTGTATGTGCTGCAGTACTGCCACTTTCATGGCAGAAAAATGCATGTATTCTATTTTTGTTTCCCCTTCTAGGTAAGAATGCTGGTATCTAGCTAGGAGGCATCTTGGAGCTGGTTTATTATTATATTTTTAGGGTAATAAGGCATTTCTTCTTTGAAAATGCCATTATATTTCTCTTGCTGATATTTAATGATAAATCCTTGTAGACTTAGTTCTAAAACTGAGATGGTAAACTAATTCCAAAGAAAATACAGAAAATTAAAGCTCTACTGAGTCCTGTAAGAATATTTTAATCTCTGTAACAGATGCTTCAAAAAACAAAATAAGAACATTATACAGAGCCTAAAAGGCACAGTATGAGAACCATTTTTTTTAAAACTTTCATTTCTGCCATGTTCACTAGGTGTGAGGTTTTTTATTGTTTTGGGCTTTTTGTTTTTTTGTTTCTTTGTTTTTGTTTAGAAGAAATGGAACTTGTATGCAGTTTCTAGTTTGTATATATATATATATACTGTCTTCAGAGTACCGGACTCAAAGTATAGTAAATTAGTGGTTTTTTGCAAAAGAACTTCAGTTGACTGTCTTTAGGTATTGAGTCCACATCAAAATAGCCAGCACTAAACAAAAAACCTGAACAAAACAAACAACAAAGCCAACGAGAGCAACTTTGTGCCACTGTTTTGATCAGTGATTCAATGCCCCTTCCCACCAAGACAGTAAGAGAGCACTGCCCTGGACTCTGAAGTTTTGCACTCTGCCAGTCCTAACAGAAAAGCTGTAGATGAAGTTTTAAAGCTTTTCCAGTTTCTTGCTGGGCTTCAGTTGTAGTTCTGGACAGCTTTTATAAAGTCATTCAACTGCCCCTGCAGTAAGACCACAGTAGGACTGAGCATCATTGTCGTAAAACCAGAGGGTTTAAGACAGAGGTTGGACATATCAAAATTCTTCGTGTGCTGTCTGTTTTTGGATGGAAGCCTTGTCACCTGCCTGGACACACATCCACCTCTGGCATTGTGAGCCTGTGTCCTGGTCAAGTGCAGCGTGTGGGTTACATGGTCAGAGGCTGCTGTGTTGGACACCTTGTTGCCGTGGATGGCACCTGGGTTCTGTCAGCTTGTGTTCTGTGCATGAGGAATCCACAGTGAGGCACGTGTGCTCCTGCCAGCTCAGTGTGTTTATGACCACATTGAGCACTGTCTGCTTTGCTCACACGAATAAAATGCAGCTCAGGTGATGTGACGTGGAGGAGGAGCAGCCTGTGGGGTCCCTCAGTGGCTCTTGGTCAAACCCTGTGTCCTGTCCTGGGCCGAAGGACTGAGACCTGTTCACATCCTTTGCTTTTCACTGTTCCTGTGTTGGTGTAAATGCTTCAGATAAATGCTTTTGGGGTAACACTTTCAGGCAAAGCTAGATAGCAATGATCTTGGAAGTTCATCTTGAGTTGGGAAATTGAGTAGGCTGAGAAAATAGGAATACATTTCTGTATCCAGTCTTATGACAATGGAAATGATTGACTTGGTATTATAAATAAAGTTGATTGATTGTGCTAAGGAAACCATGGACAGTGTACTAGAGGACCACTGTGTCTTACAGGATGGTGATGGGCAAGAAAATGAAATCTGAAGGGATTTTCTTAGTGAGTAGCAAGCTATGCCTTACTCTGTCAGTGTGTTGGGTTTTTTGAGTTTTGGCAGAATAGAACAGGTTTTTCTTGCCTTGAGAACTCTGTTGGAGCAGCTTGATATGTAGATAGCTTGCAGTCTGGCTTGTATCTCACATGCACCTTGTTATTTCCCCCCTGTCCAAACCAGATTATTTGGATAGACACAGACAAACTGGGGAAGAACTTTATCTCCTTTTTTTTGTCGAAGTAATATATAGTTTTAGGTGAAAGGAGGATTTTGTCTCGAGCAACTAAAGTCACAATGTCTCCAGGAATCAGATATGTAAGTGTTATGACTGTTAAAACCCACAGAGATATAAAAGCTCCTACATGTTTTTAGTGACAGAAACAGCCTGTGGTGGGCATTAGGGGTCTGTATCTTTTTCTAGACTGCAGTGAGTGTACCTTACAAACAGGGGTGATTTAATGTTAGACTGGTTAGCTGCATATATTGCAAATGGTGTAGTACAGCAGCAAAGACCTTAGTACAGATTCAAGTCCTAGTTGCTTTGAGTTATCTATATGAATTGTATTTACAGCAGTGACCCAAATTGACATCTGTTCTGTTTTAATACAGGAAATGTCAGAATATGTCCATCGTACAAAACAAAGTTTTTGTTTTTATATAAGTTTTCAGAGAGTATTTTCCCCCCCTAATGTTTAGAATTAAGGAGGATCCATTCCCAAACTTTGAGTAATTTGATTCATCATATGACCTTGGGCAAATTATTCATCCACCTTGAGCTTCAGTTTTCCTGGTGGGGGTATTAAGTAAACAATGGGAAACTTGCTGAAAGCTATATTTATGATTGAGTTGAAGCTTACTTGCTCTCTGTTGTTTTGCCTTTTTACAAAAAAGTAAATTTCCATTATTCTTTCAAGTTGGAATTTGAAACATTCACTCAAGAGCTGCTACTCCAAGCTGGAGACCTGATGTTCAAATTAAGAGATTTCAAGTTCCATGCTCTTCTCTAAATGTACATCTCACCTCACCTCATCCTACTCGCTCTTCTGCTGATCTTGCTGCTGTGCTGCTATTTCCATGAGCCATTTAGAAGATCACAGTCTCCAGGGAAGCTGCAGCCTGTCCCACAGATAAAAATAAGACTTTGCTGCTACCTATGCAAGCATTAAACAAATAATGGGTTTATTTGCTGTTACCTATGCAAGCATTAAACAGATGGTGTTCTTTGGTTTTTTTTCCCCAAAGATCAGCTAACTGTAGACTGTTTAAGAAAATAGCAGCAATTAACTGTGAACCAGTCCTTCTGTCCTTAAATCAAAGAATGCTGTTGCCCAGGCAAGTGTATAAAATTCTTCTGATAATTTATGCTGGCCCTACATACAACTTCTTGCTTGAGTGCTGAGACCTTGAGGTTTCCCCTGCTTTTTCTTGGATGAGACAGTTTTCCCCAGGGGTTAGTGGACTGCCTTGTGAAGACTGCAGGCAATATTCAAAGAACCATCCTTGTCTTGAGGTTTGTTTAAACGAGCTGCTTTTCTGCCATCTAAGAGCGCTGTTGTTCAGTGGCCCACGCCTCAGACGGTGGCTCTTGGTGGGGATTCCTCTCATGTGTCCTGCTGGGATTGTACCGAGGGTCGGGAGCTGATGGGGTTTTTCCCTCTTTAAACACTGTGCTGTCGGAGCAGCGGCTCTGCCCTACAGATTTGTCTGCGTTGGTGTAGAGCTCCAGGACCAGCAAAGCACAACTTTTTTAGCAGAATGCACTCGAGGGAAGGAAAAGTTTACAGTTACCTTTGATGTGTGCATGAATTGTGTGTTCAGATGCTTTTGAGGTCAATAGAAAGAACTTTCTCTTTGGAAGAACGCTGGCAGGAAAAGAGGAGTTGAACAAAGGCACTCAGGCTCTGGCTGTAAAACTGTTGCTGTAGCCACTGGTCGCTTCTAGGTGGCACCACGAGAAAAAGAATCTGCATTCACCAGCTGTGAAAAACCAACTGTTGAGCTGACTGGGGCTCTGGTGGTCGGAGTGCAGAGAGGAGCAGCTGGCAAATACTTCAGGAGAAAAGAGGAAAGGAATAAACATGCTCTGCCGGGATAGAACTGGCTGAACTCCGGGTTGCGTATTCCACAAGTGTGAAGCAATGGTCGCTAAGTGACAAATTGGTTTTGCTTTTGTGCCAGAAGTGTGATTGTGTACAAAATTTATATACATAGTTCTTCTCTAAAAGTTATAATCACAAGAGAATCACTCTTTTTGTCTAAATATTTAAATGTGAGATTGCTTTATAAAACAGTCTCACGGAGCAATTATACTGTGTGTACATGGGTCAAATAAAATACAGGCTTTTATTCTTATTTAAAATTTGATTTTGAACATTCTTCAATATTTTTCTCATTTTGAATAGGAAAAATCATAACACATTCCAGTTCACAGTCATTTTTCAACTCTTTTTCTTCTTGGAGTATATGGCAGCTTTTAGTTTTGTCTGAAGGAGGGGGTCTAGGTTTGAAGTAGTGCGTGTTTTTTGAAAGTTTTCCCAAAGAGGTTATAGTGAGGAAGTCATCTCATGTGCTAACTTGGAAAACAAAATGTTATCAAAGCAAAGCTGTAAACTTTTTTTTTCTTTTTCTGAAATGTCTTATTGAGAGCTAGACAATGTCCTGGTGAGAAATAAAAATCCAAATCTGTGAAACATTGAACTACATAATTAAAATATTCCTTTTTTTTTTTCAGCAGCTCCATGAGACTGTGAAAAGAAAGCTCGACAGTGCTGCTTCCCCTCAGAACGGAGACCAGCAGAATGGCTATGGAGACGTATTTTCTGTGTCCAAGAAGCTGCGTCGCGATGACGGTCTTGGAGTGAGTGGTTCTTCCAATGGAATGCCCCCTGTGTCTCCACTCCATCATCTTGACAAGAAATCTGGCAACGGAGATACCTTACAACTTAACGGGAAACATCCCATGGGGCTGGATGGCATCAGCAAGAAGTGTCTTCCAGATTCCAGCCTGCAGATGAATGGAGGTGGCGATGCTGATGATTCATTTCCTCTGAGTTTGAACAAAGAGTTGAAGCAGGAGCCCGTAGACGATCTTCCCTGTATGATTGCTGGAGCAGGGGGTTCTATATCTCAGAATAACTTGATGCCTGATCTAAATCTAAATGAGCAAGAATGGAAGGAACTTATTGAGGAGCTTAATAGATCAGTGCCTGATGAAGACATGAAGGATCTCTTTAATGATGACTTCGAAGACAAAAAAGATGCAGATTCTTCAAATTCAGCTGCACAGACTCCATTGGCACAAGATATTAACATAAAGACTGAGTTTTCCCCAGCACCCTTTGAACAAGAGCAGCTGGGATCTCCCCAGGTTAGATCCACTTCTTCAGGTTCAGCATTTATTGGTGCTGCTTCTGTACCTGTAAGTGCCGCTTCTCCAGCGGTCGGTAGTTCTCAGGCTATGTTCCAGCCTTCCACTCGGTCAATGACTGAAAATCCTAATCAGCCCATGATGCAGGCATCAAACCACTCTCAGAACGTCCAGAGGCCTCTCCCCAGTGTGTTGTTACCTGGGAAGGGTCCAGGAAGTGCCAAAGAAATGTCTTCTGCTCATCAACTTCAGCAGATTGCTGCCAAGCAGAAGAGAGATCAGATGTTGCAGAACCAGCAACAAGCTTCACAAGTCCACCAAACGAATCAGATGTCTACGTGGCCACAGTCTGGGCCTTCCCATAGTCCACTGGCTGTCCCATATACCATGGAAAATCCCACTAGCCCATCAGTTTATCAGCCAGACTTCAACAATCAGAAACTCATGATGCCTAATTTGGGAAATAAAAGCTCGCCGAGAGCTGGAGGCAATTACCATGTGAACATCTTGGGTCATCAGCAAAACAGCTTGAACCAGAACCCTGTGAATAGTCAGGGCTCTATGCTGGACTATGGGAACACCAAACCTCTTTCCCATTACAAAGCAGAGTGTGAGCAGGGGGTTGCAGTCCCTGGGCAGAACAAGACCCCCATGCTGGCCTACATCCAGCAGCGGCAGCAGGCACCGCTGTCCCACGTGAGCGACGAGCAAAATGGGATGATCCTGTTGAAACCCAAGCCTGGAAACATTGCCTACCGACTGCCACACAGTCAGGTGAATGTCCTGGGGTTTGTTACCTTTGTTCAGTAGCAGATTTAGGGTCATTAGATAGGTAAGGTACAAACTACTTGGTATGGTTTCAGATGTTTTCATTGATTTTAAAGAGGAAAATCATAATACACGATAAGCTGAGACAAGAATCATGAAGTCTGTTTTCCATGGGGGGCAGTTTTTAAAGCTGGGTTCTGGGTCATGTGGTAACGTGTGATTTCCAGTTTAATATGCTTTGTGGGCAACAAATTATGTTGTGCTTCACAGAAGCTTCTACTTACAAAGATAAATAGATGCTTTGTAAACTTTTGACTAAAATAACTCATGTAAAACTGTAGTGTTGAACAGTGTTCTCAAAGAAGCTTTGATTTCTTTACCTTGTTTTCAGTCCCTACTTGTGTCAGAGTTGGCTTGCTATAAAAAGGCCTGCTTTTGAAGAGAGGTGGAAGTGGGGGCTGCGTTCCTGATTTCTTGGGTGTTCTTGGGGCTTTTCAGTTCCAAGAATTTGTTATTGGTTAAGTCTCTGGGGATTGGGGAAGCATGGGATAGGAGAGAAATATATAATTAAGAATGAATAATAGTAATATTTGTCTGCTTGAAGCATATGCTTCAGGTTTTCCTGTAAATGAAAATTCCAGATGGTGCTTCTTTGCTGTGTATATAACTGATACTACAGGTATGCTGCAGGTGAAAATTTATGTAGTGGGTGGAAGTATAAATTCATTGGGATTGTGTAACGTGTTCCTGCAATGCACACACAAGGGGGCTTGTTGAGGAAAAAGGTCTTTGTTACAAGGATTAAAGCTCCTCCAGCAAAAGCTGTTGGAGATGCATCTTTAGTCATATGTTCTCTCAGCAAAACAAAAAAGCTGTGAAAAAGATCTGATTAGTCTGTGATAAAGACCACACTGATGTACAAATAAAAATTTGACATCAATGTGTAGTTCATAAAGTACAAAAAAATCTCTTTAAAAGCTGGCAGAAGTAACAGTCTTACAACATTTTGATGGAAGAAGAAGGAGGGTGGAGATGATTGTGTGTCACATCTCCCCCTCACTGGAAAACATGAGGGTGACCTTGCATCTACACTGTCACACTTGCACCAAATTAACAGAAATACTGATGAAAGCTTCTGGAGAATTTCTCAAAAGCTTGCACATAGAACAACTTAGCACAGCATTACTTATATTTGGCTCATGATTTCTTATGAAACTGCAGAGTGAGAACCAACAGCCAAACCCATCAGCTGAATTCTGAACTTGAAGGTGGTATTTATTTGTGTAATTAGAGGTGAGGCTGAACTGTGCTTAAAAACAATGAAAACTGTCAGATTTCAAATGGATTTTCTGATACAAAGAGGATAGTACCAGATCTTGAATGATAATCATTCCATGTTATTTTTGGTTCTCCCAAGTTCCAGCCTCAAAAAAAAAAAAATAGCAGACTTAATGAAAAATTAATAATATCAGGCCTGTCTCTAGTAGTATTTTTGTCTGTGAAATACAGTGATGGTTTGATTGCTGGAAAAATATGTTAAGACCCATTTTGACGAGTGAAAGCCTTCTCCCCTTCACCTGAACATAGTAAATGCTCTGATACTAAAAACCAGCAACATTAGGAGGGGCAACAAACACTTGTTGAGTTAAATGTTGACAGAGGAGGCAGGATTTAAATAAATGCTTTATATAATGAAAGTTTAAAATTTAGTGTTTGAAAAGCTGCTGCTAAAGTAAACTGAAGCTGGTGTTTTTGAAATACCTGGCTGAGCAGAAGCACACAGAGCTACACTCACCTGTCTGAGCTGGAATTTGGGAAGTACTTTGAGATGGAAGTTAAAGCCTCTATTCCTAGATGTTATGGAGCTTCAGACTGTAACTCTGAACTCTCAGTTCTGTGTCTGGCACTGTATAGATGGGTGTTTGGCTGTCTTTAATTAGCAGAACTTCCATAACAAGCTTCACAAGTGGGGAAGCTGTTGCATTTCTGTAACTCTGCCACTTTTCCTATATTCTGCAGGATCAAAACCCTTCTCCTAACGTTCCTCGCGTTCCCGTCTCTGTCCCGGGCCCTGGTGTGGGTGCCCAGGCTCCAAACGTCTCCATGGCAGGTAACCACAGCAACTCAGCTTATCTCAGCAATCAGCAGCAAGCAGCAGTGATGAAGCAACACCAAATGCTGATGGACCAGCAGAAGCAGAGAGAGCAGCAACAAAAGCACCTGCTCATGGAGCAACAGAAGCAGCAATTCCTCATGGAACAGAGGCAGCAGCATTTGCTGGCAGAACAGGTGAGAGGGGCCAGCAGTCTGTTTTTTTAATTTGTGCTGATTTGCTTTGGTGCATGAAAGAGCATTTGATGTTTTAGAATCAGAGAATGGTTTGGGTTGGAAGGGACCTTGAAGATCATCCAGTTCCAAAGCCCCTGCCATGGGCAGAGACACCTTCCATAGCCCAGGTTGCTCCAAGCCCCGTTCAGCCTGGCCTTGAAACACTTCCAGGGATGGGGCAGTCCCAGCTTCTCTGGGCAACCTGTGCCAGGGCTTCACCACTCTTACAGTAAATCATTTCTTCCTAATATCTAACCTAAATTTAACCTCCTTCAGCTTAAGGCCATTCCCCCTTGTCCTATCACTACATGCCCTTGTGAAAAGTCCCTCTCCAGCCTTCTTGTGAGCCCCCTTTAGGTACTGGAACGTGCTCTAAGTTCTCCCTCCATCAGCTGTCCATCAAAAACTTTAAGAAAGAAGAAAGTGATACAGTCTTCTCTGAACTGAAAATATGTGAAAGCCCATTTTTGTGGAGAAGATTGCAGTAGAATCTGCAGGATTGTGGAGCTGTGGCTGTGCCAAATCCTGCCAATGGCTTTTTTATCACCTGGAAATATCCATTAAAATAGAGGACTCAGTTGAGGTGACAGAAAAGCCCCTTCAGTTCTGGAGAGCGTAGGTAAAACATAGTAATGTGTTTGACATTATCTACATTTATAGATAATTGAGTGTATGAGTGAGTATGAGTGTTGGTAAAGGTATGTTTTTGAGATCTGGGTTAAAACTATGAACTAAGGGAATACTGTGGTGGCATTACATTATCAAAGACTGAAAGACAGAGAATGCCCAAATCATCAATATAATAGTATTTTCTGTACAAGTGCTGTGATCTTTGAACTTAGAATACTTTTTGGTAGATCCTTCAGTCTTTGCTGACTTCTGTGTTAGTATCAAATGTCAAAGATGACTAATCATTACTCTCCAGAATGTTAACAAATGAGTATTCTTTGAGAGTAGGTAGGGAGAGAGGAAATATGGGGTGTGACCTCCTGCTTGTGCTTTTGCATCACTGGTGGATGGTGAAGAGCTCTGTTAGAACTCTTAGAGCTGTGGCCCAGTAGTTTCCCTCAGCTCAGTAATGGACCTAACAGGTGTCAGACCTCTCTGAACAGTGAGGTGGTGTAGTAACAGGGTGGTCAAGCACATCTCAAGCACAGTGATGAAATAGTTTTTTCCCTAACTTTTTGCCTCTGTTTGGCCAGCACATGCTGCTGCAGTAAATATCAGTATTATGAAAATACTTCATTCATGCCCTAGTTATGGTAGCTACAACTAACTTCTGTAACTTCCATCTTTGTATAGTGATGCTGGGACTTTGGTGCCAAATAAGGAGCAGTTTTGCTTTGGAGCATTAGATACTGCATTTGCCACGTTTATTGGCATTGTGCTGCCCAGTCAAGCTAGATCTTATTAGCATTCTAATTTGATATTTCTTTCTTTGGATACACACGATACTGGATGTAATTTTACAGAAAGATTTCTGAATTTGTTGATCTCTTTTACAGGAGAATTGTAGTTTCAGGTAGCTTCAGTGCCATTCCCTGCCACTCTAAAGCTATCTTTGCCTTTAGTATTCTGCATTTTTTTTTTCCCAAGCCAGCTTCTACAGTTCTGGGTTTCTCTCAGAGCTATGGCATCTCTTGTTGGCTTCTGTGGTCAGCCTCTTTCAGGTCTGACTGGTCCTGCAAGCAGCAGGTCCTCTCTGTCAGGCAGCCTGCCCTCTTCATTCCTCTGCATGTCTCAACAGCTTCAGAGCTGTAGACATTTCGGGAGGGTGGTAGCGATGTGTATCTTGCCCTTTGTTACATCGCACCAATCTCTTCTCTAAAGGCTTTGTGCTTGTATCCTTTACTCCAGTACTCTTGGAAGGGAATTCCTGCCCCCTTCTGTGCTCTGTGTAACATTTTGGATAAGTAGATGGTTGTGCATTGTATCACTACTTGATTACCTCAGAATTTCAGTCTGGCTGAGGGTGCCTGCAGAAGAAGAGCCAGAAATACTGTGCCTGTACCTTTTATATTGTAACAGTAGCCGGTTGTCTGTAACCCCGTCATTGTCTGAGAGTACTATTAGTGCATCCACATTCCCCTGAGACTTTAAATTTCGTTTTTCCCAAAAGTTCTTAACAGAAAATTTGCTTGGTTTATTTTTCAAATGTTTTTATTATAAAATATGTACGGGTTGAATGTGCTTTTAAAGAGGCACAGTTATTTTGTGACATGAGTTGGCTTTGTTTCAGTTGGTTGGTGCATTGTTAAGAAAGTGGTTGTAAACAATGATTACAAAACTTGTATGACTTCTGTTATGGACTTAGTTCTGCAGTTTTCCATAATCTTCTAGGAAAACCTGTGGTGTATCAGAATTTGGGTTTGTGTATATTTTTTCATGTTTGCAAGCAAGGACTAGAAAATATTTACGTGTTCACTCTTTTCTGTGTTACACTGTTGATATTTCTGACTTGCACTTTTATTGATTTCTAAAGGGAGGTCTAAAATTTGGGGATGAAGAGCAACAAAGAGCAAATTTGGGGATGAAGAGCATTTGGGGATGAAGAGCAACAAAGCATGTGTGGTTTTTTTTTTTTATACACACTGGCTTTTGGTCTTTTTATGTGTGTACCTGTTTTTGTCCTTTAGAATATTTCTAAAAATTACTGATGAAAAGACTAACATCTCAGATTTTCAATTTTTAAAGGGCTTCAGACATACACTGCAATAACTCCTGTAGTGCATGTTGCTGTCTCTGAGTTCCTGGTCTTGTCACTCATCAGATTAAACTGACTGTGTTTGAGCCTTGAGAACAAAGGTCTGAAGTGACTCTAAGGCTGCAGAGGCCCTTTTGGTTACCAGCTCAGCGTAAAAGTATGCAGATCACTTGGTTTTATCCAAGATAGCCCTTGGAAAAAGCTTGACATGTTTTTTGATTGTCCTGCGTTGGACCTTTCTTAGGAGAAACAGCGGCAGCAGCAGGAGCAGCAGCTGCAGCGGCACCTGACTCGGCCTCCTCCCCAGTACCAGGATCAACCACAGAATCCATACCAGCAACAGGTTGGACAGTTCACAGGTGAGTAAACACAGCAATTGAAATAATGGCAGAAAAAATATCAGGAGTAAAAAAACAAGCTGTCTTCAAATTACCTGGATTGGATAGCTTTTAATTAATTTATTACAGTGCCTTCCCACGTCACTGTGCCTTAAAACCTTTTGACCTGTACTGTGATTCAGTTGCAAATCAACAGCTTCCCCTGCCCCAGGTATCTGGGACATCTTAAGCTTCTGCTTCTTAAATGTTGTTTTGGAAATGAGTAAAATTCTTAAGTCTTCATTGTTCTGAAGGCCTTTTTATACTACTGGTTCCTTTTACTGGTTGTAAATTCTTCTTAACTTTGATATATTAGGATTCAGGTTTGGTTTTTTTTGAAGCCTGACATCTCTACTGCCTGTACCTATCATAGGCCCTCATTAAAGAAAAATAAGTGGTGTATTATTTCTCTCATCTACTAGGATGAGTTTAAAATTCTCTGACATTCTTCTCCCTGCTGCCTTTAGAAGGGAATGCAGTTTGAATTCTCTTCATTACTTTTTAGTGTCCTGTGTGGGGTTTTTTTGCTCGAGAAGCAGCTTGGTATCCTCAGTATATTAATTGGTAAATAAAAAATGTTGTTAACTGTTAAGCTGGAGTAGCTTCAAAAATGTGGAAGAACTAGAGAACAGTAAAAGCTCATCTCCTTACCTGAGAAATCCTTACTTGACAAGGCATCAAGAAGCCACTTGTCTTTTTTCGTAAACTTAGAGTACAAAGAAGTGCTAATTCCCTTCATTTTGTTTCCTTACTCTCTGTGTTCCTGCAGAAATAAATACTGAAGGGAAAAGATGCAAATGGAAATGTGATACCTTCATCCTGACAGTGTTTGTTACTGTGCAGTGTCTGGTAGAGCTACAACTGCATTTTGTTACTCAAGTGAAAAAACTTGATGCCAGTACAAAAGGACTGTGTGCTAACTCAGGGATCAGTAGCATCCTTCAAATATTGCACTGAAACATTTTTTTTCTCCTATCACTTTTCTACAGAAACATAGTGTACAACTGTTAGAAATAGAGTGGGATTTGCTATAATGAAAATCAGTATTACTGAAATTATTTTTTCCTTATAATGATGACTGGTTTTTGCCTCTTAAATCCCAGTATGTGACTACTTTTCACTGTAAGTATTCTTACAGTGAAACTCTTCCTCCACTCATCCACCCCCCAACACTGGTGTTTTTATGATGTGCTGTGCTGATAATTAATTCAGTATAATTTGAATTATATTTGAATTTTTGATAATTCAGTTTTTATTCAAATATAATGTTTATAATAATGGAAACCCAATACTCCTCAGCTGTCTTAAAATATGCAAAAATTCTGCAGCTTACTTTTTGGTTTGAAAGTAGAGAAAGTACTAATGTAGGTAGATTTCCCTTGGTCGACTGTAAGGAGTGGGAGGGGTGTTATATGCATTACACTTCACAGTGCTGGTCTACTTTTTTTGCTTCAAGTAGGGGGGGCTGTTTCTTCCACAGGAAGAAACTTCTAAACTCAGGATTTACGAGAACAGGGGACTTTTTTTGTTTTGCTGAGAATACATTTTTGCAAATCACCTTGCTTGGTTATCAGCACTGTGTATTAACACAGCAAATATTTCGCTGTGGAAATCCAAAAGATACCTGACCAAAAATTTCTGAAAGCTGAATTATATAAATAGAAGAAATTCCTGGAATAGGGAAAATGGAGGACTGGCAACCCTGCAGGTGTACAATAAGAGATACACAGTGTATGCATGGAATGACTGACTGTGTGTGCAGTAAGTGGTATTTTTAACAGCTTAGCAAATTGTGCATGCACTTCAAAGTATGTGTGTTTACCTTTGTTCACAAAGAAATACCAGAGTCCTGCCTTTAAAGTCTTAATTTTCTTTTAAATCGATGATGCTGAGCTCTTAGAAGTGGTATTCAGATTTTTTTAGGACATTGGCATATCTGTGTTTGAGATCAAGGTGGAGGTGCTAACTGGAGCAACAGTTGACACTCTTTAATTAAACTCCTGCTGCCTGTGTGCTGGTTGCAGAGGTTGGTTTATACAAATGCAGCTGCACCTCCATTCTGGGTTATTGTGCCTACAAGCCTGGCTTGGTTCTGGTTGGACCGAGATATTTAATGTACAAAATACTTCTTTGTATTTCAGGGTCATCTTCAGCCATGCCTGGGGTCAGTAATTTAGGACAGTCCAGCTCCAGTAGCCCACGGATGTTTCCTCAGACCCAGAACATGATTCAGATGGGACCTGGACACACTCCTGTTCCTCCACTCCAGTCGGGCTCCAGTCAGCAGGACCGGGGGGTGACTCAGTATCCCAATATGCAAAACATTCAGCGCGGGGGATTGTACAACCTGGCGTCTGGAATGACACAGATGGTTCCCCAGCACACAGCTCCAAGTGCCAATGGACAGACTCCAATGCAGAGGCAGGGCAGCTTGGGCCAGGGCACTGCTGTTCCTGCTGGCTATGGGCAGAACACCTTAGCAAACTCAAGTATTTCTCAGCAGCACAATAAAGGTGCACTGAATCCAACCTTGTCTAAGCCACAGATGGCAAGAGTACCAGCTGCTATGGGGGCTCAAAATCCATCTTGGCAACACCAAGGTATCCCTAATATTAACAACCAGACACAAGCAAACAGTGGCTTAGGACCATTTACTGCCAACTCCTCTTTCCACATGCAGCAGACTCATCTAAAGATGTCCAACCAACAGTTTGCCCAGGGAATGCCTCAGGTAAGCCTAAGCACCAGCAGACCCATGACCTCGATGAACGCTGCCGTCTCTGGGCAGATGTTGTCATCATCTTTAGGTGCACAGCCCCGGACAAACCCACCTACACAGCAGCAGGTACCCTCACAGCAAGTGCTGCCTGGCATGAACCAGACTGTTCCAGACCTGAATGCTTTCAACCAGAATCCAAATCAGCAAATGCCCAACAGAGGAAACCTGCACTGTAGCCAAGGGTACCCTGTGAGGACAACCAGTCAGGAGCTGCCTTTCTCCTACAGCGGCCAGTCGGGCAATAACGGACTTCAGAACTTAACTGGTGACACAGACCTGATAGACTCTTTGCTGAAAAACAGGACTTCAGAGGAGTGGATGAACGATTTGGATGAGTTGTTAGGAACTCATTAAAATGGGGCCGGGGGTGGGGGTTCTACTTTTTTTAATTATTTCATGACATATAAACAACACTTGGACCAAAAAAAAAAAAAACAACCTGTGGCATTGAGGAGACTTGCAGGCATTAGAGGTAAAATGGTTGGGAAAAAGACTGGAGCTGCTTCTCAATGAGTGTTGACACACGGTCACGGTGCACCAAGCGGGTCTGTGGGAGGAGTGCACGTTATCTGGGGTCTCTGAGGAGTCGCACACTTGAACAGGTCAAAAAAATACTGTGTCCTAGCCAGCCTTCCAGAAATCTCACTTGCAGTGTTCTAAGAGTAAATTTTTTAATTATTTAAAAAATAAAACAAAAATTCCACAGAAATAGTGCAGAAAGAAAGCAAATAGTTGCACAAATTGTGTTTAGGGCTTAGTCTGCAGCTATTACTTGCAATAATTATTTGTTTGTAGCTTGACATGTTGTTATAGTACTGTCCATCCAACTTCTGACTTTTTATTTGAGAAGAGGCTGTTATGCACCTGAGCACGCTTGCAAAATGTTTGGACTTGTTTCTTTTCCCCGTTGCTGAAGCATGTGCCTGTACTCTCAGTAAGCAAGTGGTATTTCACAGTAAATATATCTAGATGCTGGTAATAGATGAGAGGAAGTATTAAAACCTGGCCAGTTAGTCTAGACAGTCATCTTCCTTCATAGATTGTAGTCTTTTAAGCTGCAGTTTGCACTCTGTTGTAGAGAGGCACAGTTCTTGGCTTGTACCTTGCTGTGTTTAAAGGGGGAATTTCTCACGGGAGAACTTTTAAACTATAGTAGGTTTAACGTGAATTGTAAAGCCATTTACTTTGCACCTGTTTCTTCATAACTTATTTCCAAAGGTAGTTGTATTTAAATGAAGGCTTTGCTTCATGACAGCTCATCTAGTTTTCTTTGTTGTAAAAGGTAAAACTAACTTTTGAGATCACTTCATTCCCCGAAGTTAGCAATGAGTTAGTAATGAGCACAAGACTTTGTCACTTCAGGATAAAAATGAGGAAAAAAGAATTTGGCTGGGAGGTGGAAAGTCCTTATGAGCAATAATAGCACAGGCAGCCTGGGAGAATAGTTGTATCAGGGTTGCTCCAATATGGAAGTCTCCCCCTTTAAATACTTCGGTTTTTTAATACTGGGTTACGAGTTTGATAATCTTTCTATAGTCTGGTGGATTTACTTCTTTAATATCCCTTGAAGCAGATGCTGGTTCTTCAGCTCAGCCCAAGGGGATCTCTTATCCATATGTTGGGATTGGTCCCAGAAAGGACAAAACACAATGGGAACAGTCAGTGTTCCAAAGTCCTTACTCTCTACCAAAAAAATCCCTTATCCACCAACAAACCACCTTGCCTTAACCTTTATTTTAAAAAGAAAATAAAGTTGAAAGCTTTTGTTTGAAATGCACAAATACCTCTTCCCTTTCTAAATCTACTTTCTTGGAAAGCTCCTTTAAACTTTCTAACCAAACCCAGCGTTGTGATTTTAAAGCAATTTCCTTCAACATAGACTGGCTTCTTCAGGAGTTTTCTGCACTGCAGAATTGTGTGAGAGAGGGTTTTTCCAGAGGGTGTGAAGGGAAGTGAAAGATATCATTGGTTTCAAAGAAGGAAAATATTTTACTGTATCTGCAGCTCCTTTATGAGACAATTTGCACTTTTAAAAACTGCTTTTTTAACACTAATACTTTAACCCTTTCCAAATATGCATGGAACATGGTTTGTGCAGCACACTTACCTAGTGTGGATGAATTCTGCTCTGTTGATCAGATTTGCTGTTGTATCATGTTGAACTGTTGGTGAAAGATGTGCATTGATCAGTGGATCCCACCGTTCAATAGTGGATAAAACTTCCCTGAAGCAGGCTTAATCCCTCCTAGAGCTTTTGAAAAGGTAACATAAAGATTCTCTTTGGATGGGAAGACAGAGGTGTTGGTGACTTTGCTTGTTGACACTTCTGATATTTTCTAGAATAAGTAGTTGAGATGCAAATAACTGATGCTAACTCTTCTTATACTGGCAATCTAAGAAAAGAGCTAGTGATCTTGGTTTACTTTTAAGTTGAACCAAAACCTGGTCCAAGGTAAGTGTCATTAGAAGATTATAGATATAAACTAGCAATGGCAGGGGAAGGAGTGTTTGCTGTATTTTTATTTTTAAGGGTTAACTTTGCACCAGTGTGCCTTCCCTTCCTGTCGGGGGTGCTTGGGACCTCAATTTCAAGTGACATCCTTCAGTGTCACTAGTTTTCTCTCCCCCTTACAAACACTTGACAGAAATAACAGGGTAGTAGGATTCAGCTTTTCTTTCTTCCCTGTTTAGGTTGTGGTGAAATCTGCTCTGTTTTGTGGTAGATTTTGCACACAGGCTTTGTTTGGAATAAGTCAAAATACAATCCATCCAGTTGTGATTTCTTAATTGGAGGAAAAGAACATCTGCTGTTTGCATTGTTACTACCAAAAAGGCAATCCAGCTAAATGTCCAGGAAAATGCAGATGTGCTCTTTCCTTCACTGTTTCTGGAAGCTAAGGTGGATATTGCCCTGCTTGACCAGAGGGTTTGTTCAGGAAGGTATCTGGATTTGATGACAGGGCCTTTTCATGGTACTGTTGGAGTAAAATTAAAAGTGTGATTCAAGGAAAACTGGCTTATAATGCCCATTGGTCTCCATGTGTGAACAGGATCCAAACAGCCCTGGCTTCTGGCCTTGGTCCCTGTCCACATAACGCAGTCGGACCGTTGGGAATACGGTGTCACTGTAACAAGGTTGGAACAGTTCAATGGAAATGAAAATACGGTTTTGATGTGCACAGGTGCATGGGAAGGGCTGGGCTCTGCCCTCATGCCCTGTAACAAGTCTGTAAATGCACTTGGGCTCTCCATTTGCTGCAGCTTCAGAGCAATAAAATGTGTCTCCCCTGAACTGAACCCAGCCGGCCGCCCATGGCTTTATTTATAAACTGCGGTTTTGGTTGGGCAGGCAAGGTGAGAGTGTCACTGTGCAACATCCACTGCCTTCCAAAAACCACCATACGATTGAAAAGGGTGCTCAAAATTTTGTTATACACATTTCCTTTGTGTAAATAAATGTTTACAATTTTATATTAAAGATTTGAATAAGAGTTAGATCTTCTGACTGTATATTTTTTACTTTTTATAGATTTTAAAACTATAATTCTTTATATATGTGTTTTGGGGGGTATTATGGTAAGTTTTATGCTTGTAAATGGAGAACAGTTGAATTTGATGCTAACCTTTATGAATTTTTTGTCATTGAAATGTATAAAGAGTCCATTAATCCCCTTATTCTTTTACTACAATTACTGGTGCACACCAAAAAGAAATCCTTCACTTCTGTTTTATCATTATAAAATAAATATTTTGCTAGTGTATTAAACATACATGGTGTGACTTTATACATTTGTGTGAGCTGAGCAGAGTTCAGCATTTTCACTCCTAGTGAGATGGTTCCTTCCCTTCATTTCAACACACAGTTTTGCTCAGCTCAAATTCTGCTGCTGTGTCTTACCAATTCTTACAGTTTCGGAAAGTCCATTTAAACAGGCCAGAACTGGATAAAGGGGCCTTAGAAAACTTTAGTTTGAAAATAAGGCTTTATGCTGCACCCACTGCTTCCGGCTTTTTTTTTTTTTTCTGGAATGCAGTTGTAGACCTTAAGCTGGGAAATTCGGCTGCAGAGGTGGTTGTTACTGGTGAAAAAGATGTTAATAACTACCGAGACCTCACATGTGCAAAATGGTAGAGTTCCAAAAATATGCCAATTCCCTCAAAATAACAGGCCTTCAAGGTTCAAACTGGTTTCCTCAAGCCTTGTTTGATGTAGGCAGATGGCACACACAGAAATCCAGCTGAGACGGGGGCTCACATTCTGCAGGCATGAGTTGATGTTTCTGAACAAGGAATGAAATACTGGCAGAAATGTGTGTGAAGATTTTGGCTTGAAGCTGGAAAAGTCCCTGAGCCACCGCACGGCTTCAGAATTGAAGGATCATTCCCCAGGTGTTGAAGTTGGTGTCTTACTGTGCAGGTGTTGTGTTTGCAGCCCCAGCTCGGAGCCTTCAGGTTTCCTCACAGCACCCTGACTTACCAGAGTGTATTTTTTAATATATTCCTGCTCCACAAAGTTTTGTGTTATGTTTGGAGGGAGGAGGAGACCTATAACTTCATAAGCTTATAAAGAACCAAATATCGTAATAACAGTACCAGGATCAGCTGGTTTTAACCTGTGGGGAACTGTGAAGTTACTGCTTAATTAACTTTATTGTCCCATTAAAAATGCTGCATTTCAGTTATTGTTGAGTAAACCAGGAATGTCCCAAGCAATCCCCACTGAAGTGACGTGTGTGTTTTTCCAAAGATTTTAAGGAGTCAGTGGCAGCTCGTGACCAACTCAGAAACTGATCTGATGTTTTTTCCTCAATGCTGGTGTTTTTCCTGAGACTAATGTAATAATTCTGTAATGGAAGTGTTTTCTCAAGCCTGAATTGCTTGTTGAACTGGCATAAGCAGAAACAGAACTCCTGGTGACATTTCCCCTCTGAACTTATCCTGGACACCCCAGGTGAAATCTTGGGTCACCAATAGGTTCAGTTAAGGTTAATTGTTTTATTTCAGTCTGAGTCTGGGAGTCTGAAGTCACATCATATGAGTGTTTTATAGAGAAAGGGAGTGGTTTTGCTTTTTTACATGTGTGGTTGTTCACAAAAAGTGTAACACTGGATATTTGAATTCATTAATAAGTTTTCAACTTGATGAGCTGTCACAATGGGGTTTTGAGGCGATGAAGAGCCAAACCAGAACAAAAAACTTGCTTTGTCCCACCCAAGAGAAACGATAGGTCTGGTATGTGCATAAATTCTGCACTGAGGGTTTGTGTATGTGACTGAACAGAGAAAAATGCAGTGGCTCAGCCATGTCCTGTGCCCTCTCTTCAAAATGAACAGAAAGCCTTAGTTGATTTTACAAGTTTTAAAGTCAAAGTAGTCATCCATATGAAATTGCTCCAAAACACAAGATAATGTTTTGAACTGATACATATTTTACTTTTGTGGAGCGGGGAAAGAAGTTACTCAGTGCTAAAATATTGCTGGTTTTCAAATTTTATGTTTTACAATTCTGATGTCAATGTAACATTTTTGAGGGTCTATTTCTACATCCTCTGCTGCCTTCCATTTGGAACTGAGAACTTTTATTTTGTATGATAGCCAGGAAAAGATTTGTACTGCAGAATCTTAAAAACATCAGAAAACTGCAAAAGGTGAGTGAGTGCTAGAAAAGAACTTTATTCTTATTTGGTAACCTTAGAGCAGTAATTAGTAGCATAAAATACCTGAATGCTCTTTTCAAAGTTACAGAACCCAGTAGCAGAATTAACTTATTCCAGCTGGAGTGCAGCAAATCTTGAACGTGGTCAACTCCACTGCTTGGAATAAGAACAGAAGGTCAAGTCATTAATTTTCAAATGCTTGTTAATAATTTTTACAACCTCTCACATAATTGAGATGCTTCAGAGCTCATTAAAACCAGCAACAAAAGGGCTGGAAAGAATTCCATCATCTTTCCATTGCTGGCAATGTATAATTCAGTCGTCATTTAAAATCTGTAAATATAATTACAAGAATTTCACAGTTTGCCCATGCAAAGGTTTTTGCTGTTCCATCTTCAGCAAAAGGCACTTGGCTGGAATAGACATTTTCTGGTGGCTGCCTGCTTTGGAAAACCCTGTGGTGTGGAGAGAGTTAAGGTGAGTTGAGGTGTGGTGGAGGAAACACCTGTGTTAAGGGGAATAACTCAGTTCTGTTGGTGTGTGGTATTGGGAGGGTGGGAGAGAGGTTTGGGCTGCAGCTGTACCCATCACACCTGGCTGGGGTTGGCTCCAGTCAGCACCATGAGGGATCAGATAGACCAGCTGGCCACCATCACGGTTTTGGGAGTCCTGGAGCAAGGTAAATGCCCTTTATACAATGCTCGGTAGTGTTGAGCTAATTATGTTAAACTTTGAGAAATGTGGTTCCTGTATTTTTCTTGGAGTCTCTATGGAGTGAAAGCTGCTGTTTTCCAGCATGGTAAAATGATACAAATGTTTGGCCATTCGTGGCAGAAGTGTCATGCCTGAGGGTGGTCGTTATTTAATAGGGACTAGAATGATCTGCAAACCTCAAAGCCAGCAAGTAAAACTGTTAGGCTTAAAACGATTTCAGTAGAATGTTCTTAAAGTAAAATAGTTTGTGCTTGAATTTTAGCAGGCAGTATATAACTTGGAGTGGCTGGAGGTAGCCAAAATGAAGGCAGGTTTATGAGTGTGCTGATGAAGAGGTCGGTGTACAGAGAAAAGAGCCTCATGCACACAGGGACCAATATCATCATGTGTCCTTCCAGCTTAACTGCACAGAGCAGATGATGAGATGAACTGACAGTACAGTAATTTGGAAACTAATGCAAGCTCTTCTGGTCAGAAATAGACACAGACATCTTCAGAGGAACTCACTGACTTCTCGTGGTATAAATAGGTGCGTTTAGACCTTTTAGAAAGAGCAGTGTTGTTGCCAAGCTCTGTTTAATTGTGGGTCCTTTGGGCAAAGTCTCTCCCCCTTAGGCTTCAGGAGGTTCATGGAAGGGGACACTCCCCTGCCTGGATGGGGACAGAGCCCCCATTATATTGAAATCTTCAGATTTCTATAAGGGAAGGTTTGTGGGTTTTATTATTACTGAATTAATTCACCATAGAGCTATCACACCTCTGCTTACAAATGGATGTGAATCTCTGAGCAGCCTCATGTATTTTTAGCCATCAGATGATAAATCTCTTAGTATAAGTATTATTTAAAATACAAATATGCAACTTGAAGAACAGAGTTCAAGATTTCTGACATCATAATTTCCACTCAAACAATTTAAAGGGAAATATCTGCAACTACAAATGGAAGATGCTTCTATATTATGAATTTTTTTGTTATTAAACTAAGTGGGGGTGAGGGAGCATTTAGTATGCAAAGATAAGACATGAAGAAAACTTTAAATTGAGTTACAGAAATGCTGCTAAGCCCTTTTCCTTTGGGAACCGTTCAGTAGCAAATCCCTAGATAGCAGTTTTGTCTCAAATATGTCTCTTTTATGGGAGCTTCAGGTACTTTTTTTAAAGGTCGAAGCCTTAGGCATTTTGCTTTCATGCTATGCAAACCATACCCAGGTGTGAAGCCAGCAGATAAACAGCAAGCATTGCCACCCTCCTATCTGTGTTAGATTGGATAAAGTATCCTGGTTTATGGTCCCTGCATGGGAAGCCAAGGAGCAATGGCAAAATACTATGTGTTTTCTTTCTATCTACTGGTATGAAATACATGTTGCTCGTGTCACTGTGAGCCAGAGCTGTGCAGTGGCTTTCCTTGCATGTTTTGAGGGGACATTCTGTAGGTGAGTTACAGATCTGGGGTTCATTCTGAGCAGGTGAGCATTGAAGCACAGAAATGGGCTGTACCTATGAATATTCCTCCATCACATCCTGGTGTAGGAGATGCAGTTTAATGGCTGAGCTTAGTTACAGCATTGGTTGATTGTTATTTTTTCTTTTGAATTTTCTACCCCACAGATATGTGCCCCAGCCCTGTGGTGAACACAGTACCACACAGCAGAATTATTCTATACCAGGTTTCCCCCCCTCCTTTATTTTACTTCAAAGGAAAGGAAGCTTATGCAATGTCACTGTCTGTCAGGCCCCACAGGGCTTGTTTGCCATGTTCACTCAAATGTGGCAGATAACAGCTATGATATGGTTTGACAAGTGTGTGGACATAATCAAATAGAGAACGAAGAATATTTCCACCAAGGAGCAAAGTTCAGGGAGAGCTCAGTCCCTGTAAACCACATGGGAATCCACACAGGTGATTAAGCTCGAGACATGAATCACAAAAAAAATGGTTTGAAAGGATCTACAGAGTAGGTTGAACTCTTTCTCTCTGAAAGTCCATGCTGAGAAGGCTCGTGCAGTGTGGGTTTTATGAACACATCATTCTGAGAAGTGCTTTTGGGGACTGATTCTTCCCAAAAAAGAAGAATCTCCCTTCCGTGCTCTCTCAGCACCTCTCATTTAGGGCTGGATCACTGTGGAAGACACTAGAACATGCTTAATTGTTCTAAAGTGTGTTCTTCAAGGAATGTCTGTGTATTTAAATTACTAAAATGTTGTGATACACATCGTCACATAGCGTCAGATTATTTACATTTCTAATTCCCTTCTACATATGTTCTAATGCTTTTCTGCAGGCACACATCTTGTCTTTAATCTTGGAACATCTGTCCCTACTTCCCCTTCTCTATCCTGCTGTTCTGCCTTTATCTTTGTTACAATGAGACAGTCCACAAGGCAGGGCTTGCACCCTGGCTCCTTGTCTCTGTGTGATGCCCTGGAAATATTGCTGTGTGAGTTGCTATCTGCTCATCCAAGTGTCTCAGTGACACTGCCACAGCCACCAGAGTAATTGTTTTTATAATTTAGTTTTCTCCTATATGAAGTTAGGAGTTTTCAATAAAATCAGCAGTGTAGTAGTGCACCTAAATAAAAACACTTGAAGCATCAGCAATCAGCTATGGGAGTAAGAACTTCCAATAAATAATGGAACAGTCCAAATCTTCATGTTTCCATTGTTTTAAAGTGACTTTCCGTGTCCTTTACAAATGTACAAAGAACTGGTGTAGCAGACACCAAGTCAGTGCCTCAGCCCAAACCTGGCACAGCCTCATAGCAGGTATTGGCAGCACCTCTGCTCCTTGAACTGCTGGAGCCTTGGGGCTCCCCTGCAGGAATGAAGGGGAAAAAATAATCACCCCCTTCCCCATTTCCTTTTGTTGCCATGATTATGAACATCTCTAATTGACTTAATGATATCCCAGTGCTTGACAGCTTGGATGCTGCTCTGTGACATGGACCATCCTTGTATAAAGGCTTTGCACCCACTAGGAATGCTTTGCACCCATTAGGAATAGTGGAAAATGTTATATACATCATTCCCATCAGACTGGCAGAGGGTGTATGGATACTCTAAACACAAAATGCAAGATTAAGAAATAATTCTGTGACGGGAATGGACTTGGGAAGGTTTTGTTGTTCTTTGCAGGACCTGCTGTGTTTGTTCTGCTGGGGAGCAGCACCAAGGGTGTGATATAATGCAAAGTGCCATCCAGCTCCAGTGCTGTGCCAGGACAACCAAAGCTGAATTTAAAGTGCAAGCATGAAATAAATGCACATTTATACCAGGTCATGTGTGACAGCCCTGGACATTGGACCCAGATCGTATCGACTCTTTTATTCTAACCACTTGCTTGATTCCAAGCTAGATAAAGCTTTGCTAAACAAACACTGCTGGACTGTTACCATTCCTGTGTTGTTCTGTTTTTAGCCTATTTTGCACTGCAGGTGATCTATGCCCGTCGGAAGTACAAGATCTCCCCTCCTGAAACAACAGGTCACCCTGAGTTTGAACGGATCTTCAGAGCTCAGTAAGATTTTGTCTTTGTTGTGATGACTTTGTCTAGATATGACTTGAGTCAACTGTCACTGTCAGGAGAGACTGGTCACCCTCAAGTCTCCCTTTCACTTGTTGTTACTGATATTAGATTTTTTTTTTCAATGCTCTGCATGCAGAGGTCTGAGTTCTGATTTAGAGCCCTTTGGCTGGGGTGTTTCTGTCCATCCATGATAATCCTCCTTCTGGCACCATGAGGCAGCCAAATTACAAATTAGTGGCCACATGAAAGAGATGTGGAGCATTAATGCTTAGAATCATTAAATTTAATACTACCATTGGCTCCAAATCGTGAGAGCAGCCGAAGATATATTAATAACCTGACATTTGCCTGTAAGTTTTTGCTGTTGAATTGAAGCAAAGGGCCTTGCTGGAAGAACCAGCTACGAGGGTGTTTTAATTTTTTCCCTCTCAGAAGCCATTGTACTGTGAGAGTCAGCCCTGGTGGGCCCATGCTGAGGGCTGTTTCTTTTTGCTCTGTTCCTATGGAGAGAGCAATGCTGGAGCTAAACTGGAAGCATTCACAGATCCCCTCAGCTTCCAGCAAGCACCAGATTCCATCTTTCATCTCAGTCGTTCTGTTTTGTAAGCGATTGAAAGGAATTGGCCGGAGCTGGTTTGAAGGGTAGTTCCAGCACAGCACTAAATGCTGAACAAAGCAGCCTGCATTCCCTTGCCAGTGTGCAGGAAACATTTGTGGAGTGACAAAAACACCCCCTTCAGTCCTTCTGTGGTGCCATGGAAGGCCAGCCTGCATGGAGGCATCAGCCTCACTCTGCTGATGTGGCTTTTAATTAAATACTTTACTATTAAATGTGTGTCGACCAAGTCATGCCATGGGCTGTGGTGTGCTAGGAAGTCCTCTGCTATGATCTGCAGAGAAGGTGACCTCAGGGAACTCAGACTTGAAAAAAGCTATTGCCTCTTTGTGGGTTTTTCCCCTATTTTTCCCTGTGGAAAAGCAAATGGATAATGTTATATATATATATATAAAGGAAAAATGGTATTGATGTATTACTCATTTGACGAAACCTGGCAGCCTCCCCTCCCTGAGGCTCAAACTCCTATTTGCAGCATAGGGTTCTTCAGCCTTTTTCCAGCTCCCAGTTTGGCTCCATTCCCCAGAGGTTGGTAAATTCTTGGCCAAAATTAAGATTAAATTGCCTAAGGAATGGTAAAATGTAGGAGAAACTGAGAACCAAAACGAATGTCTTTAATAGCACAGCTCCTACTGTCCTTTCTTGCAGAAAAACTCTATTTTTTTCACTAAGAGAAAAAGGAAGAGGAAAACCTGGCTGCAGATCTGATCACTTACTGCTGAATTTTATCTGGGAGAAAACTTTCTTGGACTGTGACTTGTGTGACATGCAAATTTGGGTGTCCAAGGGGAAGAGAAATCTCCTTCAATAGTGACAAGGAGCCTCTCCCCCAGCAGCTGTAGGTGCAGCAGCTCTCTGGCAGTGCTATTTGTGGGGCCAGGATAGAGCCTGTCGAGGGTCCAGCAGAGACAAATCTCCACCTCAGCTGTGGCTCGTCATTCCAGGGTTTTGGTTTGCTCTGATGTGTGTTTCCAACTCCCTTCTCTGGCCTTGGTTAACTGGGCTCTGACATATGAAGCAGTTTTAACTCTCATCTCTTGCTCTCACCAGGGCAAACTGCTCAGAGTACTTCCCAATCTTCATTTCGCTCCTCTGGATTGCTGGAATCTTCTTCCATCAAGGTGAGAGGGATGGGGGAAAACCCCAAGCCATGTGCACAAACCAAAAAAGCCCCCCAGTTTAAATCCCACTGCAACTCAGACACTTTCTCTCTGTACCTGTGAGGTCACTATTTGGGGAAAGCAAAGTTCCCCTTTCGCCGGATGGACCAAAGAGCACTTCAACTCCAGCATCCATGAAACTGCTGGGAGAAGCTGAGCCTCCCTCCTGCCTGGAGGAGCAGGCACTGGCAGCCCTTGCTCCTTTGGCAGAACCTGGCTGTCCCATTGTGCTGCTTCTCTTAGATAAGGTCAGGCTGTCCCAGAGTGCCGGGGGGGCAGCAATCTGAGGCAAAGCTGCCACATGATACCCAAATTGCTATGTCAGAATGAGAAACCACAACCCAAACAGTTACTCATCCACTGTCTATGCTGTACCAAGTGAGTTCAGGGGCTTGGTTGCTGCCAGAGGGAAGTTGCAAGGAAAGACCATGGAAGGGAGTGTTGCCAACCCAACTCCCAGGGCAACTCTGGGGGGCAGAGAAGTTCATCCCTCACAAGAAGGGAAGGAAGAAAACCCGTTTAAACTCCTGCAGTGGTTCAAAGCTTAGTCCCTCTGCATCTGGTTCTCGGGCCCATGCCCCATCTGTGGGGGGAAGCAGGGGTGTGGGTGCCTGTGCTGGAATGCAGCCCCAGCAGTGTCCAGGGACCCCTGGCCCTGTCAGAACTCGACTCCCCTCTCCCCCACAGGTGTGACTGTGGCATGTGGGCTGCTATACCTCTACACCCGCCTCAAGTACTTCCAGGGATACACCGTGGCTGCACAGGGACGGTGAGTACCCAGCCCTGGGCGTAAGCACCCCACACCAGCCCAGGGAGGCTGGGGGCAGGATGTGGCCCCTGCAGCAGGTTTCCTTCCCACGGGTGGGACTGAAGGCAGATTTGCATCACCTCCTTCTCCTCCCCTCCTGCCCCATGTGCTCGTGGCTGTGTCACTTCTTCCCTGACTGTCTCAAAGGAGGGGGGGGTGCCAAGCCCTGTCAGCACACCTTGTGTCCCAGATGGGCTGGCGGAGTCTGACCTGAGTGTTTTCTCTTGCCCAGCTTGGGACCAATGTATGCCAGTGCCTTGCTGCTCTGGCTGCTGCTGGGGCTGGCAATGGCTGGGCTCCTGGCACACTTCCTGCAGCCCCACTCCTCCACATGAATGGCAGCACTGGCACAGCCCCTCCAGTAACACAGTGCCCAGTGAGAGGGGCCATGGCTCTCCCAAAACCAGTCAGCTGGCACAGTCAGGGAGTGAGTACCTCCCTGGCTCTGTGGTCCCCTCTGAAGGGAGGCTGACGCTGGCACTCCTCTGCTCTTCAGAGATCATAGGAAGAAAATGCTGTTCAGCCCCTGCTTCACTGCTGGGTTTTGTAGCACTGTCTGCTCTAAAATGCCTTTGGCTCTGCCTCGTGGAGCACAGATTGACCCGCATGCTGTCGTCTCTCCTCCTTACTGCTGTAATGATCTGTGTTGGAAGGATCACATAATGGATGCACAGAAATAAATTCCTTTTCTCAGTAGAAATCTCCTATGATTGTCAAACGTGCTTGGGAACTGGTGTGAGAACATCTGAGGGCTGGGGACTGGCTTTCATAGGAAAAGCTGCTGTGATTAACTGGAAAGGATGGGTAAACTTGTCTAAAACCATATCCAAATATTGGCAGAAAAGCCAATAGTGCTAAAGTCTGTTCTTAGCATTGACTTAATGACCTTGGCTTGGCCCTGGCTTCATTTATCACCTAACCCCAGTAGGACTTTGTACTCTCTAGATTTCACCTTCCACTGTGAACTTGGGGTTGACAGGTGACTAAAGCAGCCCTGCTGCAAGTGACTTTCACTGCTGTACCAAAGGTTTAAATTTAGCTTTTATTACAGTGCACATTATTTTATATATTTATATAGAGAGATGTACTTGAAAAATCAAATGTATCCAATAATAAAAAATACAGCACATTAAAGTAGTATAATGCATTCCAGTGTATAGCTGAAAGGACATTGGGATTTACACTAATCCCTACTATTTTTGAACTGGGCTACTTCTGCTTTTTTTTTTCCCCAAAAAAACCTCACATCAACAAATAACTGAAATAGTTATTTAAAAAAGATGGTTTCTGCACTCAATCTCAAGGCATGAAGACACTGGAGACTTCACCGTGAGTTAAGGGGCTGTGATCAATGCTGGCAGGCACAGTGTGGCGTATTTTATTTTTTTGTTTTCCCTGCCATACTCAGAGCTCCAACCCCTTCGGATTCATTCCTCCTCTGCTGAAGGAGGGTCAGTCTTTGACCTCGCTTAATCCTCAGCTGTGGCCAGGACTGTTGCCTGGGCGAGGGCAGGGCAGACCTCAGTCCCTGGCCACCTCCATCCCAGCACGCCGGCGGGATCAGCTGTCAGGACTCACCATGACCAAGCCCTGCTCTGTCCCCAAATACAGCCAGAGATTGCCCTGCCCTGGGCTGAAGGTGCTTTTTTCCCCCATGCTCACTAAAGCTCATCCCGACCCCAAACTGTCCCCTGTGTCCGTGTGTCCCGAGCGGCAGCCAGCATCCCGAGGGGCCGAGGGAGCGGAGCAAAGCCAGCCCTTTGCACGGGGTGTTGGGTTTTGCTTTTTGTTCCTCTTCTGGAGAAGATGACGGGCGTCCTGGCCCCACAGCACCACTAGGGATGGTGGTGCCAGCCCGGCAGCAGCTTTGCTGCTGTCTGTCGGCGTGTGCTGCCTCCGGCAGCCGGCCCTGCACTGTCCTTGTCCGGGCAAGGCGCCGCGGGGAGGAGGGAGCGGGAGGGAGGGAGCAGGACCAGGGATCCACAAGTGTGTCCGTTCTGCCTCATGCCCGTTTCACTCTGCTTTTTTGATAAAAATCTGAAAGAAGAGAGGGATGGGATCAGAGCGATGTGTGGGGCTGCAGTGGGGACCTGCTGAGGGAGCCCAGCTGACCTCGCTCAGGATGATCCACACCGGGGAGTCGCTCTGGATGGACAGCCTGATGGCCTCCAGCGGCCCAAAGGACGGGTCCACCTCGCCCTCTGCAACGCCCTTGGAGAACGAGCCTGGTGGGGACAGCACATGGGTGATGCAGGGACAGTCCCCTGGCATCGCCCCTCCACCTTCCCCCCTCCTTGAGGGCACCACGAGCCACCATGGCAGCCCCTGCCCACAGCTCCCCAACGTGAGATGGGCTGAAAACCAGCAGTGTGGATGGCCAAACAGTGCAAAATGCCACACTTTGGGGAACAAAAATCAGTTGAACAAAACAAAAAGGGGAGTATTTGGCTACTTATTGCTGCTGTGTAAAAGGGGACAGAGTGGCCTGACACCCTTTCACCCTTTTTGGGTGTGATTTTCTTTTTTTTTGAAAATGCAACTAGGATAAACCAGCCAGCATGCAATGAATGCTAAAGTGGCAAAGTGCTACACATCCCAGGGAATTTTTCTTTTATTTATCAATTTGAAAAAAAAAGACATCTTAGGAGGGACACCAGGGCTGCACTCCACACCAGCAGGTCCCCATAGGCAGCAATCACTCATTCTTGTCCAAGGGCAGGACAAGCACTAAAACAAGTTTAGGTGGCGAGAGACAAAGTCTGACCTGCAAATGGTGTGAGTACTGAGACCACAAAATCACCCACGGTGGAGGATTTTAACCCCAGGTTAAGCAACTGGATAATCTGCATAATTTGGTCCCAGCTCTGAGCAGAGACAGGCAGAAATGCAAGACCAAAAACTACCTGAAGAGGACAACCTGGTCTTAGATGGAGGGCAGTGGAGCAAAGGAGACAACGATAATTAAATCCTGTTCCAACCTGGCTCCTGGCAAGCAGAAATGACTCTTTGCCAAGCAAACAGAACTAAGGGTCTTGATTCACATGCAGGTGAGGACGTGTCATCAAACCCAGCAGACACTTTGCCACCCTGTGCCCCGCTGTACCTATCTGGATGTAGCCATCCAGTGTCCTGCGGTATTTGACGACTGCACCTCTTCCCTCCTGCAAAGCTTCCTTATCCGACTGCAGGCTCTGCAGAAAGAGAAGAGTGTTGTGCAAGGCCAGTGGCAAGAGCCACCCAAAAGCCCCAAGGAACAGCAGCAAACCCAGAGCTGCCCATGCCAGCAGGCCCTGGCACCTCATTCCCTGCCTGGCACCCTGAGCCTCATGCCCCAAAAGAAGAGGACATTTGCTGTCCTCAGGCTGCTGCTTCCACTGCACCATCTTGGCTCCATCCCCTCCTCTGCGGCCATCCCACCCATCTGAGCATCCTCTCTGCAGGCAGGGACAGCTTCCACAGCGATGCTCAGTTGCATTCCTGAGGTGGGATCACAGCGGGTGTGACCCTCTGGCTCCCAGCCAGCACCTCTCAGAGGCACTTGAGTCTTGTTAAGATTTTCCTGGTGGCTTAAAGCAGTTC
This sequence comes from Lepidothrix coronata, assembly GCF_001604755.1. Lineage (NCBI taxonomy): Eukaryota > Metazoa > Chordata > Aves > Passeriformes > Pipridae > Lepidothrix > Lepidothrix coronata. Next base: position 750,947 of record NW_016690324.1, on the reverse strand, counting down.
CCTTCTCTCAAACCCCTTTTGCTTCGCACTCCACCCTCACCTCAATTCTCAATAAAACACTTACATCAAACGGCAGAACCTCCACGGTCGTGTTGAAAAGTTTGTCTTCTGGATGCTCGATGTTCCCGCTGCGGAAGAAGAACCTGTGGCAGAGACCAAAGCCATGGAAACCCACACTGAGCGAGAGGGGACACGATGGCTTTCACCCCAGTTGAATCATCAGACAGTTCAACCTACCAGGCACCTTCCCAAAAAGCCCATGGTACATGGCTTGGAAGGAGACCTTCTGTGCCAGACCACCTAACTCACGGACTGCTCACAAGTGCAGGAAAGAAAAGGGGGCTCTGGCAAACACAGTCCCACCAGAAAAGGGTCAAATCAGCAAGGTCAAATTATCCTCCCCCCCTGCAGGAGCACTGCTCCCTCCTCTTGGACAGCCACGGAGGAGATGGGCAAGAAATTTAATTTAAATTGCCAGAAGAGCAAAATGCAAGTGTCTCTGCATGCTCCAGGCTGTCCCCACGCCCCCCTGCTGACCCCACCCGAGCACTGGCCTTTCGATCCGGAGCGGTTTGAAGAAGCGGAATCTGATGAAGTCTCCTGCAGTGGGAGTGAAGGCCCAGAAGAAGTCCTCCCGCTGGTAAGCCTTCTCCAAGGTGAAGTGCTGGTAGGTTTTCAGGCTGGTGCTCACCTCAGCAGGAGGGTTGACGTGCTCTTTTCGCAGCGCCTGCTTTCCAAAGTCCTTGTCCTTGGGGGGCACAAAGCAAAAGGGCAGAGAGGAGCCATGAGCTGCTCTTGCTTGTGAGGAACTGAGGTCCCAGCAACAAGGCACTGCAAATTAAAAGCTCTCCATTTGCACAGCACAGAAGGATGAGGGATGGAAGCGATCTGGGGAAGGCACCAGGCAGGGGAATGCGTGACGGGATCCCAGGACAGAGTTTCAGGAGAGACAGCACAGAGAAACACTTCTGTTCTGCACTCTGATCCAGCACCAAAGAGCCTTTCATTGCCCAAGTGTCCCTGAATGCACGTCCCTCCCCCAGGAGCTCTGGAAACAGTCCTTACACCTGAGGAGAAGGCAGCTGGGAGAGGGACAATAGCATAAAAATGACTGGATTACACAGCCTGATGGGCACTGAACTGTGATACAAACTGGATTACACCACCCATTTCCCTGGGAATCACACAGACATGGGATGAGCACAGCCCAGGGATATGTCTATGGATCCTGCACATGTAGTTGTGGGAAGCTTGATTTTGTTGATGTTTAAACACACATCAACAATTTAAGCTCCCACATAGCAAGCTCTAGTTCACCTATCACCAAATCCCAGGAACATGGAGTGGGGTGGAAAGGAAGTCAGACCAATCCGGGAGTCATCTCTCCAGGGCTTTTCAGTAGATGCTTCGAAGTCACTTGCCCGGTTTGGCACTTAGGATGGGTGGCCAGGACCGGTACCAAGGCTTAAGAATTTGCAGTGACTCTTGGTGCATGTCACTGCCATTCTGAGGAGCAGGAGCTATCTGAGCTCACTGTAACTCAGAATAAAACACAATCACTGCACAGAAATCCAGCTGCCACCGTCCCACCAGCTGCTGTCACTGATGTCCCCACCCAAAGGCAGCCAGTTCCCAGGTGCCTGCAGGACAGGCCACCTGCAGCTTGGACAGGCAGCTGGTACCCACCTTCAGCTTCTGTATCTTCCCAGCCAAGGAGGAGTGGGTTCCCACGTGCTGGAAGAGTGAGGGCTTGAAGCGGATCCTCAGGTTTGCCTTCTGCCTGTCGCAGTGTTTCTGAAATGAGACAATCCTGCTGTGCCCCGGGTTCAAACCTCTGCGGGCAACTGTGGCCCACGAGAGGGATGGACAAGGGCACGAGGAATGACAGACAGCCCTGCCTCTCCATCTCTATGCCCTTCTGTGTTATTTAGGCTCCAATAAGGCAAGAGGGCTTTTGGCCACACTCTGGAGAAACCGAGTGACTCTCGGCCACTTGCCCACAGGGCTCTGCTGGGCGGCCAGAGTATCCAGGTCTAAGTGCCAAATTTCTCCTTGCCAAGCATAGTTTAGAATGCTGAGCAAAACCTGTCTGTGCTGTCAGCAGGGACAGCCAGAGAATTTAGTTTCTTTTGTCCTTGGCTTATTGGGAAAGCTTTTTTCCTACAACTCAGAGCTTGGGATCACCGATGTCTGAAGGTACACCTGGGACGACTCAGAGCCCAGGTGAACAGGTACCAAGTGTGGGCTCTTTTTGGATGGGCAGTTTCCAGTTTGCTGGCAGGCGCTGTAAGCAGATGTTCAGCACGTGCCATTGTCAAAGCTGCTGGGCTGTTTCATGCCTATCCACCACATAAATAAACTTGGAGACGCAACTCTAATCCAGGCAGTGATTTTTCATGGTGTGGAGGGAGAGAGACGATGGAGAGGGAATAAAGGACAAAAGGGAAAAACACTGAGAGCGTGGGGAGGTGAGAACTCACATTTTAAAAATAGTTCATTTCTCTCAGTTTGGGGGAGCAGGACAAAAATACTGGTTAAAAACTGTACAGAGAGGGTATTTGTTATCCGGCTTTTGCTTTTTCCAGGAAAAGAAATGCATGCACACCCCTAACACCATCTGCTCTTGCAGCCTCTCACCCAGAAGAAACCCCGGCAGAAATCCCACCACGGGTGCTGTGTCACTGGAAGCCTGTCACAGACAGGGCACCAAACCAAGCCCCCACCAAGGGCTGCCTGCACAGGCCACTGCCACAGTGCAGGGAGCTGGGAAATTCCAGGCATGACCCCTGCAAGCTGCAAAGGAGATAATCCCCTAATCCAGCTCACGTTACATTAGAAAATTAAAACCAGCCATGCTAATGGGACAGAGCCTACTCATTGCCAGCAACACTGGATGCAACCCCACCAGGTCTATCTCACTCTGGATGAGGAGAGGAGGAGGAAGGGGAATGGAGGGAGCTACAGCATCTCCTGATTTCTCTTTCTCCCCTTTTCCCCTTCTGCTAAAGAAACGTTTACTGAAAGCAGTCTTGTCTCAGCCAAGCCAGGAGGGGGAATGGCTCAGTTGGTGGTAAGAAGGTCATCCTTTCACACAGCTCTACCACAGGTAAATCTAAAATTAGTTAAAAAAGAAAGAGCAGAATATATCCAGAGCAGGCAAAGCACTTACCAAAAGCTCAGGTCAAACAAACTTTCAATCAAAAAGACAAATCCTCCCTGCTACCAATTTGATTCTGCACAGTGGGATTTACAAGGGAAAGTCATGTTTGAAAGAGAGCTGTGCAGAGTTAATCATGCAAACAGTGGGGGAAAGGAGCCAGAAATCCACATGGAAAGTAGGTTAATTTTTAAAAAGGCAACATGTTTAAGAGGTTTGCAGTTTCCCCTGGGAAAACCTTGGTTCCGCCAGGTAGGAAAAGATGAGCGCAGATGAGTTAAGGAAAAGATGAGCCTGCACAGCAGGACCTGCATTTAATCAGTGCTCAAGCTGAGGATTTCGAAGGCGGGGGCACAGACAGCAGCATCATTCCCAGCTCCATCCCAGCATCCCACCAACCTGGCTTTGCCCATGGCTGTGAGGACTATGGGGGCTGCTGGACAGGTCTGGGGATTGCTTTGTCACACCTGAGCACATGGTTTGAACTGCCAGGAGGACTCAATGGACATGATCTGAGACTGGTCCTGCTGCATAAGGGGGATTGGAGCTGACACCATGGTCTGCCAGGGATCAGGTCAAATTAAACCACATCCTTGCCTCAATTCTGCAGAGCCCTGAGTATGTCCCATCCTCTCAAGACATAAATACAATATTAATTCCCAGAGTGACCACTTGCTCTGGTATTTGTCACCACAATGTAGTTGTGACCATGAGGTCTGTCCTAAGTGACTGGCTCCAAGCTCTGCATGGGGACTCCACTGCTTGTTCTCCACTGGGGGAGGAGGGTGAACAAGCATTTGAGTAAACACAGTATGTTCAGAGGGGAGACAGAAGAGTATCTGGTGGTGAGCTCATCTTTCACCTGCTGCCACACACATTCCTCCTCTGCCCTTCCCACTCACTTCAGCCCCTCACTGCTGCTGCTGCTGGGAGCTCAAGCACAACCTCTGCAAGGCACGAGAGCTCATGGCTTTGTGTGGACATGGCTCTGCAAACGAGATGGCAGCATGAAAACAGTGCCCATTTCACCTCTCTGCACCCTCCTAGAAACCCTGACAAGAGCTTTGTGTGCTCTGGCTTCACTTTGGCAGACTGTGCAGGGCGGGCTTGCCCTGGGTCATCCTGGGTGAGCTCCCTGGGCAGCCTCCGTGTGTGCTCCGGGCGCTCCAGCACACGGGGCTGGCGTCAAAGGGTCATTCAGTCATACAGTCAGCAAGCAGGGAATGGCTTCAGGGAGAGAAGCACACCGGAATGAAAAACAATGCAGAAGAATGGGGAATGGCTACTGTCCTCGAGGACTGGAGGAGGAATACCCTGTTAGTGCTTAGATGCAGAAATAATGCCTTTTCTGGCAGCTGCAGAATACAAAAGCCTGAACTCCCAGGTCTCTGCTTGCACAATCCACAGGGGCACCCTGTGGCACTCTCCACAGGGATGGCACGGATTGGTGCAAAGTCAGTTAGCAGCAGAGCTCACAGAGAAGGTCCTCTGGAGACACAGCCAAGCATACATTTGCCCACACACCACAGAAGGTTTCCCTTCAACTGAGGTTGTTCACGTACTGCATCTTTCTCAGGGTTGCAGACTTTCACCCAAAGGATGTGATCCAGCAGCCAGTCTATGGGTTTGTCCTTATAGAACATCAGGATGAACTCCACGATCAAGCTCAGATCCAGAGACTTGAACATTTTTCCTACAGCACAAAGAAAGAGAGAAGAGAGAGAGGAGCTATGGGAGTAAAAACTTGGGAGACTGGGCTGCGAAAGTGGGATCTGTCCATCTCTCTACGTAAAGGAAATACTGTGTGGCTCTGGTTTATGTACCAGCACTGCTGGCACTGCTAATACAGTTCCGGATTTAATATTCATCGCAGAATTAGAAAGAATTAGAGTCTCACAGGTCACAGCAGTATCAAAAGGTCTAAAACTCTCCCATTCAGTAGTGAGAAATAAGGATGAAAAACATTCAGCCAGCTGCAGGACAGACCATTTCCTGCCCCAAAAACTACAAGTTTTAAGCCAATCAAACCAGTATCCAAAACAACAGATCAAACTGCTACTGCAGCCATGTACTGCTGATCCCAAAATAGTTCTGGGCTGATGTAAACTTCCTTTTGCACACTCTTAGGCAAATCCAGATCCTATCCAGCCTAAAAGCTACTGGTCACATTTAAGCTTTTGGCTGTCAGCTGGGCTACTGATCAGGTTTATTTTTACTAAAAATGAGTATCACCAGTACCAGCTGTGAGGATCTTTCTCCCTTGTGCAAAGACAAGGGTCATTGCAAAAATAGGGAGGGATCAAGTCCAAGTATTTTACCATCTCATGGGGACAATTTGTTTGGCCAAGAGCATAAATGCTGTCACTTGTGCCTGTGCCTGAAAGGACTGGGGTGAGTGGGGGAGAACCTTACCAATGAACCCCAGCTGAGAGAACTCCAGGATCATCCACTCTTCAGAGGGCTGCTGCAAGGCAAAGTTCTTCATCGTGCTGAGATAGTTTGGTTTGGCCACAATATCATCCTCCAGCTGCAAAAGGAAAGGACACTCAGTGCCAATGACACATGCAGGTCACAGTAACAATCTCTCTATGCAGAGCAATCCCACCACAGACCAGAGGAAAGCTTTGGCACAGACCCAGTTTATTTCAGAAGATGCACCAAGCAGATTTTTTCTCATTCAATCTAAAAGTTAAAGGAAACAAGGATTCCTGCCCTCCCTAGGTTGGAGGCCTCCAAGTCTAAAAGTACTTTAGAAACCCAGCTTTTGAACCTATCTTGTTAAAACCCACTGCCACTCTGCTGCATCACACAACTGGACATGCTCTTTGCCCTCTCTCAGCTGGTAAGAGACACAGTGAACTCTCAGGTACCCCCATCTTCCCTCTGCCCCCAGCACCACACCCACCTGCACATAATAAATGCCTTTGGACTGGGCATACATCATTAAAAAGCAGTAGTCCAGGTTCTGCTTTGTCCTCCACCTGCAAGAGACAAAGACAGTGGGAGTGCTGACCTCTCCTGGGATAGTGAGGTGCTCCAGGGAGCCTCCCAAGGCTTGGTTTAAGACAAGAAGGTGACACAGCTCTAGGAGGTGGAGGGGATGGCATTCAGCCTCTCCCTTTTGGTCTCACACCGGTCAGCTAAGAGTTACTGGAAAGCTCAGGGACTTCCAAAATGAAGATAATTTGGGTTAAAACGAGCCCCTTGTTTGGTGATGGAAACAGCACAGCACAAGGCAAGCCTGGCAAAGCTGGTGCCAGTTCATCCCTGCCACATCACACCATATCCTTCCAGCTCTTGGATAAAGCAAGTTTAAGGGCCTTGCCTGACCTTGCAGAAGAGCTTTCTCTGCTGGAGTCGGCGGGGAAGATGCTACAGTTCCTTAATTCAGGGCTTGCTTGTTTATAAGCTCATTGATTCTTACCTGACTCTTTCCTTGGGGTCCCCAAAGGATTCCCGCAGGTGGGAGAAATCAGGATAGAAATGCGGAGACGGGGAAATTACCTCCAGGAGACCTGAGTGTATTTCCTTTGGGAATCTGAGGGAGAAAAGCAGCAGTAAACAAATACCTCCATGTCTGACACACCACAGACCCATCACTGAGCTGCAGACCCAACCAAAAAATACAGCCCCTAAGGTCAAACTCCTCCAGCAGCTAATGCACTTCCAGGCCTCACCAAAGGACGTCAGCAGGGATTGCCATGGAGTTTTTAAGCTGTTCTCTCCCTCCCATGGTCCCTATTTGCTGCACATGTTCCTCCTCCCTCCCGTGCACACACACAGGTCAGCTTTAAGGACCAGCCGTGAGCACCATGTACTCTTTACAGGCTTAAATGACCAGCAGATGGGTTCACCAAAGAAAGGACCTGCTGCTATTACTGGCATTTAGAGATTTCCCAAATGCATCAGTAATTAAAATTAATTTAGCTGAGATTACGCTATACATTTCTGCTAAGTTGCTTAAAACACTGCTGTGCTGTAGTTCAGACAACCAGCAGGAATTCTACCTAGTTCTCTTATGCTGATAAAATCAGCATCTACTTTTCCTATAATGTGCTTAAGAACCCTTTAAAGAGTCAAACTCAAACAGAAAATAATGTCACCCATCTGAAAAGCAGGCAGGCAGCTACATCACCCTTGCAAGCAATACCCCAGGATTGCTCTAACTCTGAGAGATAAGCGGGAAAACCAGTTATTTTTATACTGCCTTTTCAAGAACATTTGGTGCAAGGCTGATTTCCTTTGTTTGTGCAGAGTCTGCAGGACGGGAGATGGGGCAGAGGGAGACAAAGCAGCAAGACTGCCAAAAACTTCTCACTTATTTTTCCCTTCCTTATTCCTTCCTTGGGACTGGCAGGTTTTTCAGCTAACATTTTCAAATCTTCCCTTCCTCGGGCAGCAGCGAAACAGCAGCTTCTCACTGAGCTGACAAAACCTGCACTGAGGCAGCAACAGCTTTTTCCCTCCTGCGAGAGAAGTCCAGCCTGCCCTGGCCCCACACCACCTCAATTCAATTTGGAAGAAAAATAATTTCAGTGAATCAGGGAGGGGTAGGAGGCACTGGAGAGGGGGATGACGAGAAATCAAATCATTAAGTCAATTAAAGTTTCAGGTCTTCTGCGCAGAGGCGCTCTCTGCAGCGGCGCCCGGTAATTTCATCAGGATCCATCGGACAATCGGTCCATTATCCCCCGATAAGTGTGTCCTCCTGCCAGCAGGCAGAAGGAGGGGAGCCCTGCCAGCTCCTGCACAGCAAGATGGAGGGCTCTGTTTCAGCTCTTCTGCAAGTGCCCGGGAACACAACCCTCACCACGCACTTCCCAGCCCCTCTCCCATCATTGGCTCGGGGACGGGAGGATGTGCTGCCCTTTTGCTTCTCCTTCGCAGGGCGACTGCGATCCTTTGGAAACATGCAATCGCAGGAGCTGGACCGGAGTCACTGCCCCTTCTCTCATCACCTTCTTCCTTTGCCTCAGAGCTCTGACGCCGTTAACGCCTGGACCGGCTCACGGTTAATGATCCAACACCAGCTTTGGCTTAAACAGCCACAGATGAAGCTGCAAAAGCCACTAAGGCTCCAGGACATAAATAGCAGCCAGCACAAGAGACAAATGTAACTAGAGCCTGAAACGAGGGGAAAACAAACAGGCTGGAGTGGGAAGAAAGATGGATTGTGGATTTTTAAAGCAAAATAAGGCAGGAGCATTTGGGTGTGCTTCCCACACTGCCCAGACTGCACAAAACGGGTACGGGGCTGCACTAGACACAGAAACAACTGGAAATTTAAATAATTCATCTTCTCACAATGCCCCAGGACAGAAGGAGCAAAACAGAAAGACGCGACTGCCTGTGTTAAATGCCGTGAGCAGACTCCTGGAAACTGCATATGCACTTTGGAAGAAGCAGAAAGTGGAAGCAGCATTAGCAAAGGCAGCCCAGAGTTTAAAAATGGGGAAAAAAACCCCCTGAAACAACAACAAAAGAAAAAAGGGAAGCAGAAAAGTGTGTGTTTTCTCCTTAATGAAGCTATTCCCTGGCCTTGCTGCAGGCATAAGCTGTATGCTGAACCCACTTGGAAATGCTTACAAGTTTTTGATATTCTCTGCCACTCCGGCTGTGTACTGTGGGTCCGTCTGAAAACAAAAGAAAAGCAGTGTTAGAGCCTTGAGCCTCAGCCTGTGTCCCCCATGGCTCAGAAATCATCTTCAATACACCCCGGGGGTACTGTCAGCACCTCTGTACCATCTTCATTCACCTTCATGTCTCCTTTTATCCAGTTTTACTCTCATGAGCCCTCCTTTGTGGCCAATGTTAAACAAAGGCATCACACACCAAAATTCATCCCAAAGGACTCAAGCACATCTTCCCCATGTGCTCTTGTGGCACTTCTGCCCCTGCCAGCACCAAGTGTTTGCACGAAGTGTTAACTTCTGGGCTATTTATTTTTTCCCTACACCCACTGGCTTGCATCCAAGCAAATGCCCTTGGCAGAAGAAGATCTCCACCCCTTTGGTGAAAAAGAGGGGTTTATTTATAAGTGTGCATTTTTCATTTCACGTTCATTTTGACACTTTCCTTCCTAAAAACCCTCAGTTTGTTCCCACAATCAACCTGGCAACCCACGTTGGGAGACAAAGGTCGGCAGCGCCGCTGTCTGTGGATGAGATAAGTGCAAACACAGGGACAGGCATGGGACAGAGAACATCTGCAGAGTGAATGGGAAAACAAAACCCCAGAACAAAGGGCAGGAGACCCCAGAGCAAAAACTGTTCCTGTTTCCTGCTGGTGGCATTGTTTTGGGCAGTCAAATGGATCACAGGACTGTGGTGGATCTGCAGACGCAGCATCGCAGAAGCCGGGACCGGCTGCTGCTGCGCTCGGCGCCGGGTGGAGGTGAGAAGTGAGACACCAGGGACATGTGTCACAAGCTGAGGACAGCACTTCCACACTGGAATGGTGACAAGGGAGGGTTTTCTCGAGAGGAAAAGGTCCCTTTCCTAAATAGGGCTCAGAGTCCCAGCACTGGACTGATTTCTTACCTCAGTGCTGCCAAAAAAACAGCAACGGGAAAAACAAAGGCAGGAAACATGCAGCTCCACTCCAAAGTGTCTGAAACAGTGGGTTGGTGACAGCCAAGCTGGCCACCTCACCTCAGGGCTCCCATCCAGCAGCCAAGGAGCCCCCGGGTCTCTCAGGCAGCCCAGCCACTGTGGATGACACCTGCAGTGGCTCTTGGAAATGACAGGCCCCCATCCCACAAGGGACATTCAGTTGGTGCACTTGTGCTGAGTCTCCAAACTACTCAGCATCTGCTCCAGGTTCATACCCTCTCCACTTTTTACTCTTTAACCCGTGCCCAAGGAGCCCTAACAAGTGTAGGTACATAGAGAAATGCTTTGGGAAGAGGCAGAGCAGGCACAGAAGTGGGTGTAGCTCCAAGGGCAAACTTTGTGACAATGGTGGGATCTGCAACAACTTCCACCACTGTTACTGGGATATGGCCTGTGTGCTCCTGCACTTCACAGTATTAGAATTAATTTACTTAATTATTTACTTAATTAATTTACTGTTGTTCACTTCCCTCGTCACAGGTACACATGGAAGTTAGGAGCTGCCACCACAGTGTGCAACTTATTTTCAAGTCAACTAGAAATAATATTACTGCAGTTTAAAACAGCTGTTTTGGGTCAAGTTGCTTAAAACCTCTCATGCTTCAACCTACACACTGCAAAAACAGCCACCAAACCTGCCCTGGCTCCAAGGGAGGCAGATGACAGCCAGGACCAAACCTTGTCCTGGGCACTTAGGGCTGCACCCATCTGTGCACACCTTCTTGTACAAAATACAAGCCAGAGCCCCTGAGGCCAAATGCTACTCAAAATGTCACATTATGGGTAAACAGGCAGCAAACCCGGACATTCATCTCTGTTCCGCTCCCAGTAACAGGCTACTGAGGTTTATCTTTCTCACTGGATTTCTGGAAATTAAGACAAATGCACTTCAGGCTCAAGAAAATAATCCTGAGGGGAAAGCCATGGAGAAAAATAACCATCTAAACCCATAGATAAAAGCAGCTCTAGTGGATTAATGTATCAAGGCTTTTTAGCCCTTGGATTCAGCAACTGATTCTGGGCTCCAGGCACCAGTACAGAGAGGCATATTAGTCTCAGCCCCAAATCATCGACTCTTGGGTTTTGAGAGGGGCTTAGGGCTGTCCTACAGGTGCGTGGTGAAACAGAGCTGTTTCAGAACTCCTCTAGACAGGGTCATGGGGCTGCTTCAGCACATTTAGGGAATAACTATTCAAGCACCCTGCAAGAAGCATCACAATTTAGATGAGATGTGCCCCAAAGGCAGCTGCTAACATGACACATTTGCCTGTTCACATCCTGACCTTCCCTGGCCCAACCGGTGTTTCATTTTGGGCGAGACACACCTGATGATCCTGGGCTGGGCTTATCCTCCCAGCAAGGGACAGAGCTGGTGGCTGTGTCAGCGGTGTCCTGTTTGGCAGCAAGTGTGGCAGGCAGTGGGATGGGAGCCAGGGAAACAGGGCAAACTGGGAAAGGTGTGTCTTACCTCGGCAATGAGGACAACGATGACAGAGTCCTCCTTCTCCTGCTGAGTGAGCTCTGAGATGAGGGAGTTGAGGGTGTCGGTGAGGTAGGAATGCACCTCCCGCTTCACGCTGGGGATTCCCATCACGACGGACACTGCCCAGGGCCATGGAGAGATTTTAGAGAGGGGGCTGTGTTGGGCAAGACACTTTGCTCTGCTCCCTGACCACCTCATGGTTCACCTGCTCAGGGCCAGGCTCTGTCATTAAAACCCAGCAGTGAGCAGCAGGTTGGTGGGTTCCTGGGCTATGCAGGGTTCCCACGTTCCTGTCCCCCAGCCCAGTGCCAACCAGCAGCACCCCAGTGCACCCATGGCAGTCAGATAGACCCTGCATTTTCTTACTGAAGGAATGATGTCTCAGGAAACACCCAAACCCACTCCCCCTCCCAGAGGCCTTTTCAGCCTGTGAACAGCAACTTCAAGACCACTCTTGTTCTCCAAACCCCTCCCATGGCCAGAAGCACTTCAGTTTAGGAGAGGCAAGTCAGTTCTTTGGTGTTGGGTTGGGATTTAGGAGCAGGGGGGAATTGTCTAGTAACCAGAGTCCTGTTCCAGATGGGATTTGTTTCCTCAGATGGATTAGAGTTTCCGAGAAGCACCTGCAAACTATGCATTATCTGACCCCCTTCCAGGCAAAGGCTAGAGCATTCTGGAGATGGAAAGCAGCAAACAATATCTGGCAGAAGCATCAAGAACATTTTAGGGCCAGTCCAGAGCACAGACAGCACTCCCCTGTAGACTCGCAGACGTGACATGGCTTACCCACCCCACATGTCACGATACCAAGGAAGCTTGCATGATGCATGCAGCCATTCCTCCAGTCCTGCTCATTCCTGCACCACAGCCAGGCCCAGAGGAAAGGGGAGGGACAGGCACCAAGGTGAGGAAGAGCACCAGAAGCAGCACTAATTCCCATTTACCTCCAGTGCGCCCCTGTCCCACATGCACGGCTGGCTGCAGACTGTTCTCCTTAGACAGCAAATGTGGCAAATGATGGAAGATGGTGGGAAGGTGCAGCACATTCTTGTTGGTGATATTCCACAGTTTTAACTTGGTTTCGTCTTAAAAAGGAAAAGGGAATCAATTGCAAGGCACAGTAGGTAGGAAGAGACTGCAAGGCAAAAAGCCTTTTTAGAGCAGCCTGGCCACCTGAGACTACTGCTGGGTTATAAAAAATCAGGCCAACCTTTAACATGCTACCACAAACCCAATTAAAGTTCAGCAGGAGCCAGGAGGGCCTCAAAGAAGTCCCAAAATATTTGGGAAGGAGAGGGGAGAATGAAGATAAAATGAAGGTCAAATCAGATCTTTCTGTAGAGATCCAATTTTCTTCAACCGAGCAACTTAAGAAAAAAAAAAAAAAGAACAAATAAATTGGCGAGGGGTGCTCAGCCAGCCTAACTCCTTCCTCCCCTCTCTTTGGATACCCATTTTCCATATGGATTCAATACAGCCATAGGAAACGGTGTGTGTGACTTTCAAGGGAGGAAAAAAAGCTTGTAAGCAAGCAAATTAGCAAATATCCTCAGCAGAGGCAAATCTCTGTTTAATGATGCATATGCACCTCTAATTAAACAGGAGTTTAAGAGCTCCCAAGTCCCTCTGAACTCCACAATTTGCTCGTGCCGGGGGAGAGAAGAGCAGGTCCTGTCCACAGCCCTGCACACACGCACACCACGCACACCTCTCTACCTCCTCATTAGCAACAGCTTCAAAACTGCCCGAGATCCTCAACTTCTCTGTTTATTCACCAGATAAGCTGCTCCAGGTCCGGTTTATATCCCGCAGGGCCTGCTTCTCCGAGAGTGCTCTCTTGATCTCCTCCAGGACCAGGTTGAGCTCCTTCGAGCGCTTCAGGCTCTCCTGCTCGGCTGTGTGCAGGCGGTCCCGGAGGGCGAGGAACTCCCGCTGGTAGATGTCCACAACGTCACCTGTGGATGGGAAAGAGAGAGAAGTTTTGTCCTCTGTGCTCGGAAGGTTTCCAAGGCACAAAAGCAATGCCCATCACTCATACCTCTCCTGCCTCCCCAGTCCTTAAATCATGGATTTAATGGGAGCTGTGGCCCAGCAGGTACCCATTGGTGAGAGGGTCAGTGAGAGGGAAGGTTAAGTTGCAAAACAAAATAAAGTTACTCCCTTTTTACCGTTTTAACTTGGGTTCTGGGTCATGTAGAAATAGAATCATAGAATTGTTTAAATTGGGAAAGATCTCTAAGATCATCAAGTCCAACTGATAACCCAGCACTGCCATGTTCACCACTAAACCATGTCCCCAAGTGCCACACGCATCTTTTAAATCCCTCCAGGGAAAGTAATTCCACCACTCCCCTGGGCAGCCTGTGCCAATGCTTGACAGACTTTTCCATGAAGAATTTTTTCCTAATATCCAATCTAAACCTCACCTGGCGCAACTTGAGGCTGTTTCCTCCTTGTCCTGTCACTTGTTACTCGGGAGAAGAGACCGACCCTACCTCCTGTCAGGGAGTTGTAGAGTGAGAAGGTCCCCCCTGAGCCTCCTTTTCTCCAGGCTGAGTCCCCCCAGCTGCTCCTCATCAGGCTTGTGCTCCAGACCCTTCCCCAGCTCCATTACCCTTCTCTGGGCACACAAATACCACCATCTCCTGGAGGACCCTGAGTGATGGAAAGCAAGATGCTGGCAAGGGGAAATGCTGCTCTGCAGTGAGATGAGGGTTTAGATTGCACCTCCTCCAGCTTCAGAAAAGAGTTCCAAATTTTAACAGTCAAAAGAGATTTTGGGAATCTAACCTCTCCAAAATGTGTCAGGATAAAGAATATCACATGGCAATATCTGCCTGGATGCTTATATAAATTTAAGTGTTTGGATACACACTGTAAAGATACATCATAAACCTAATATATAAAAAAGAAACTTCTGATAAGGCAAGAAAGCCTTTTGTTTTGAAACAACATCTTCTCCCATGCCCTGCTTAGGCAATAAAACTAACAAGAGCCTTCAGCTGGAACTAACTATTCAATAGCTGGGAGTGGAATTGGTGAACCACTAACAAACCTTCCTGGGATGCTTTTTTCCCTATTATTAATGAAATTGCTCATTAAAAATACACTTTTATCTGTGGTCACTCATGTGTTTTCAGCACGACTATAACTCACGGGACTATACCCAAAACAGATTTATCCCCTGAATAGTAGACTCTTAACCCAAACATGACCAGGAGAGATAATGACCAAAAATACTGCCCTGGAACTTCCCAATGCAGGACTAAATATAAATCAAAGCAATTGAAAGAAGATACACTGACTGTATCAACAACTTCTATTTTGGGGTCCATAAAGAAAAAGAAAAATGAATTTTGAAGATCAGACATCCAGCTCCAAAGCACAGAGTTTCCAAGACAACAGTGCTTCCCAGTCCAGCTCCTGGTAATGCTTTTGCCTAGGAAAAGTTTCCCCTATTCAGTCTTTTCCCCCAGAAGAATCTTCTTAAAGACTCACTGCTTTAGCACAAGTCCCCCTCCAAGGCAGTCTGGCTCCTATTAACCTTTTGACACTATTTTCAAAGCCGTGGCACACGGGGAGGGAGCAGAGGAAGTTACACCCATTTGATTACTCTGTCCATCTGACAACACGTTATTCAGCGAAAGTCAAGGACAGACATAAACAAGACCAGTCCTTCCCTTTTCCTGTGCAGTGCCACTCTGTCTCCACTCCCATCGAGAAAACGTTTTCAAATGTGCAGAAAAACAGGTTAACACCCAGCTCTGAGTGCTGCCATGGGAATTCACAGGAGGATGTCAGCTCCAAATTGACTCCACCATGAGTAAGACCTTTACCTGTTGGTATCTCTCAGGCACAAGAATACACCTTTCAGCTTCCCAGTATTCTAGATTACAGGTTTTCCTACTTGTATCTTTTACCAGCTGCATCTGTGAACACCAGCAAGGAACAAGTCTCACTTTCTGTTTTTGCACAACACGATGGCTTGTGCAAGGCTGGAAGCACTTGGCTCTCGGCATCCTGGGGGGTTACTATCCCGTGGATACTATCAAAGCCAAATCACAGCCAAAGGCTGCCATTAGAACTCGTTCTGCAATACCTGGAAGCAGAGTAAAGGCAAGGCTTTGCACTTAATGGCTTTTTCCAGAGCACTGCACTTCATTTGTGTCAGATTTAGAAGGGAAATGTCACTGATTATTCAGTCACTAATGACCTGCCCGCCGAAGCCAAGAGCTGTACTTTTCCTTAGACTGCAATGGTGATGTGCAGTCAACCATTTGCTGCTTTTCTGGCTAATGGTTGGAAGTGAAATTGTATTTGTTTCCAGCACTCTTGTCCTATGATGTCTTCGTAGGCTTTCTATTCTTTAATTAAAATTTCATGAAATTTAAAAGCTGATCGATCATGACTGGTTCTGATGACAGCTTGAACAATCCTAGACAAAGCCTGAGATGGGAGTACAGTTTCCCATGAATTTCCAGTAATTTTGCACTCATCAGTCTGCAGTGACACGTGGTTGCAGATCTGTGTCCTCACAAAAACCCTCACCGCTCAGCCAGGGAGGGCTCTGAAAACCCACGAAGGGCAGCAGAGGATAAAAGGGGGGGAATTGGCTCCCATCTCTACAAGCAAGGTTGGACACAGAAGTGATTTGCTGCTAATTAGGCTGAACAAATTTTTCAGCTAGTGTCAGTTCAGCACAGAGCCTTTACTTACCTTTCAAAGCAGCAGCACTCCCTATCTACATATTTATTGTATTCCCTCACAGCACAAGATAACAGAGCTCTTAAAATATCCCCAGACTCATGCACTGCAGGACAAAAACTCTCAGCTATAACTATATCTAAACAAAAAAGATTTAGCTTACTTTTTTTTTGAGAGATAACACATTGCTCTGGGCTTAAAATATACTGGTTTAAGAAAGAAAGAAGGTGTTAGGTGACAGGCTGCAGGACAGACCTGGGAGACCAAAAACCTCTCAAACTTGCAGCACACATCGTGCGTGGCCAGCCCATATTTGCACTCAGTGGTTTTTCACAAGCTGTTTTTAGAAGCAGGCTGGCTGTGAAGCTCCAGGAGGGCATCAAGCATCCTCTGGTGCTCAGCAGGGCGGGGAAGCAGCGC
This sequence comes from Lepidothrix coronata, assembly GCF_001604755.1. Classification (NCBI taxonomy): domain Eukaryota; kingdom Metazoa; phylum Chordata; class Aves; order Passeriformes; family Pipridae; genus Lepidothrix; species Lepidothrix coronata. Next base: position 734,572 of record NW_016690324.1, on the reverse strand, counting down.
TGGGCACAGCTGAGTGCCAGTCACCATCTGTCCATCCCATGCTCACTGGAGCAGATCTGGAGGGGGGATTCCTGAAGTAGGGAGCAGCCTGGCGCCAAGGGACAGAGGCCACAGGAAGCATCCAGTTGAGCATCACTCACTGACCAGTGTCTCCCCACACTCCCTTCTCTCCCCAGCCACAGCTGCCAGGCTTCATTTTTTAATCTGTGAACTCTGTGCTGGGTTTGCTGAGCAACAACACAAACCACTGGTGAAGCAGAGGGCAGGAATGGCTTGAACGGGCCCTTTCAGGAGTTGAAGCTCCTGAAATGTTCAGAACTCAGAACATTCTGTGATTCTGTGATTTTCCAGGAGCCAGGATGCAGCAGATGGGCACATGTTGGTGGGGCTTATGGGTGCCCCAGGAGTCCTATGGATGCCCCACAGAGCTGAGCTCCTTCAGCCTTTCCAAAGGATTTGTTCATGCAAGACAGCACCCGTTTAGTAAAAAAGTATTTCTCCATGATGGAGAATTCTGTGGCTTCATTCTTATTCAAGTGCCTATTAAGTGCAAACCATGTTTGCTAGCAGAGGTGAGGGCTGAGACAACTGTGTCCACTCTGCTTATCCATTTTCAGTTTCTGAGTGAAAGCAGAATACCTAATCTGGTCCCAAACCAGCAGATGGGCACAAAATCAGTCCATTGCCAATAAAACCCCCACCTTGAAATCTCACATAGTCATCCACATATATATATATATGTATGTATATCTATATATACAGTCAGGAATGTTATAATTCTGTATTTTACATTCTTCTTTCCAATCACACTCCAACCTCCCAGGGAGTCTGAGGTGCATTTTAAACACGTCCATATTTCAGGCCCAATTACTTTTGGTTTTGTTCTCCGCCGATAACCTCTCCCAGCAGAGCAGACCCATGGCCAGCACCAGAGAGTTCCCTCCAATTCAATCTTTTCAAAAGCAAACGCAAAGGCTTTGCTAGCTGGATTTGCTTCTCATTAGGAAGACTTTCAAGAGACTTGGTTTAAAAACTAAAAACAACCCTCAAACCTCTGAAGTGTTTATCTCCATAAAATCTCAGCTCCAAGAGAATAACTGTACCTTTTGACCGGCTGGCGCAAGAGTTCCCAGGGTTAAAAGAGCCAAGAAAAAGTGCAGTTCCCTTAAAACATAAGTGAAGTTGGAGCAGAAAATCAAACTGGCTACAGAAAACTTCTCTCTAATGACTGTTCTCCCTCATTTTATTAAAAGCACCTCTTTAATAAATAACTGCTCCCCCCTCTAGGACTTGCAAGCCCCTGCGGGGACTCCAGAGCACACGAACAACCCCCTCCCCATGCTACAGCATCTGTGTTATCCAAAAATGCAAGCAGTGAAGAAGCACAGGAACCAGGCCCCAGCCATTTACAGCAGCTCCTGGAGTTAGATGATGATTAGGGAATTTTCTTTTTTTTACGTTTTGATGTTTAATGATTTATATAATGCTGGCACTGCTCCACGCATTACACTCTAGATTGCCCTGATTGAATCGCAACATTCATTAGGTCTTTTGCTAACAGAATTCCACTGGACCATTAAAATGGATAGAAGGAGTTACTGTGCCGTATTGCTGAATTAAATTCAGCTGCAAAAATGGAACAGTCCTGCTTCCCATGGAAATCTGATGGCTGGTGCAGCACACAGGTGTTGGGCACTTTGCACACAGGTACACAGGGATCGCAGTAACTCCACAAGAAACATTTCAAAAGCAATTAAAAGCATTAAAAGCAAAATGCTGCCATTTGCTTATTTGGCTGTAGAAAGTAGAAACCTGTTTTACACACTCGCCATTAAAAAATCCCCCAAATCATTGACCCAAAAAACACTGAGAAGAGACTCTGTCGGGGTACGTGGAGCTACAGGTAAGTTGTGACATTAAAATGTTCTTTTAAGTAGCAGAAAGAAAAAGAGATGATAGCTCAGCATCAAAAATATATCCCCCAAAGTCACTGCCCTTGCCAGGCAGGATGAAGACTGAGCAGGTCTTTTCCTTCAAATCTAAGGAAACACTAATGATGCTCCTGTGAGATGACACAGAAGAGAGACAAATCAGCAAAAAATCAAACACTGTTGAGGTCCTACTTTGGGGAGTAGGTGGTGTCTGGCAGGGTGGACCTCCTAAAAGGCTCCAACAGTCACAACTATCCTGCTGGGGGCTGATTTTTCCCCATGGAAAGTGTGAGCAGTGCCATCACTACACAGCAGACAGGGATGCTCTCTCTATTCAGTAAACAATATGTGACATTTACATCTCCACTGTGTCCCAAACCACCTGGATACTTAGTCAAAACAGACATTTCCTAGCTGCTGCTTAAAAAAATACATCCCCAGTTTCTTTATTGTAAGGTTTTGGGTTTTTTCAAGAAAAAAGGTTTTTAAAGTAAAACAAGTTTTTAAAGAAACTTTTCCAAGGTTTTTTTAGTATATTATGCTGTGTTATAAATTGTCGTTACCACCAAGACAGAAAGTAACACAGAAAGTAGAATCTTTAGTACCCCTAGAAAGCTGATTATTATTGGGAAGATAGCTATAGGTGTGGAGAGCTTCAGGCAGGGCTGGGACCAGGGAAGCAGAGAGGTGGCACAAGGGTTTCCCAGCTCAAAGCAATCGGGCTGGGTTAGATCGTGCTGGCACTGGCCCTGACAGTCACCAGTCATAGAACGGTTTGGGTTGGAAAGGTCTTTAAAGTTCATCTCATTCTACCCCCCTGCCATGGGCAGGGACACCTTCCACCAGACCAGGCTGCTCCAAGCCCCATAAAACCTGGCCTTGAACACTTCCAGGGATGGGGCATAATGGTCACTGCTGGTCAAAGCAGCCATCAAAAATAGCAGCTCTAGTTTAGTTACTTGTTCATCTTCTGCCTTTTATTTACACTTTGTTTCAGTCCAGCCACTACCTACAGTGAACTACCTATGCTGAACTGGGGCTGTTTTTTGGTGTAACTACTACCACAACACACCCCTTGATGCCACTGCCGCACTCCAACTGTGCTCAAGTGCTGTCCTGGTTGGACACAGAGCTATTCTGGAGCATCAAGAGTCTATGGGATCTTACAAAAACCAGTACCCACCCTTCTTATCCAGTAAAAGGCACTGGTTGCCCAGGTGGGCGATGGCAGGAGGAGTCACTCTTTGCAGTCAGTGCCCACCCAGCTGCTCAGGCCAGCACCACAGAGGCTCTTGTGCTGCCCCTGGGTCAGCTGCTGGGTTTGAGCATTCCACTACATCACCATCAAGCTGAGACAACACATCAGCCAGAGCAAGAGGCTTATTGAAAGTCAGCCTGTCTGAAAAAATGATCCTCAAATAAAGAAAGCTCTTTGCCCAGCTCCAATCTAGTATGTGTGTGTGTGTGTATGTGTGTGTTCCTTTCTTTAATACAGCCATTTAATAAGAGCCTGTGCTATACTGAACAGCATTTCAACCTTCAGCAGCTCCACGTAATGAGATAGAAATGCAGTGCATCTCTCCACTGATGGTCTCTCCCGAGGGAACACGGGCACCTTTAAATCACTATTTCTTTTTGCAGCAGTAGGTGTTGATCATATTTCTGTTGCGCGTCTCCTCGCTGGAGTTTAATGTTGTCTCAGCACACACGTCATCAGAAGGAGAGAGGAAAATTCATATCCCCTGTGCCTTGTTATTCAAAAGTAGGAGTAACTGTTTGCATTTGAGATTCAGTTCAGACAACAGGCACACAGATCTTTCAAAAAATAAGCTTTTTTTTTTTTTTGCTTTTAAAGTCCTAAGTAGTAAGTTTTCAGGGATGGGGATGAGTAGATTTCCCATTATGGGGATGGTAAAACATAATACAGATGGTGAACATTGTAAATCCCCATTCCAAGGAGGAGAGCAAGTCACAGAAGTGCCTCCACACAGACCCAAAAGCTCCTCAGGTAGCTGCAGGATGGATGCAGGTGCCAAAGCAAGGATGTAGAAACTCAAATATTAGGAAAGCAAACAGTAATGCCCATCACCTCTGCCTAAAATGTCTTGGATCAGGGCAGAAGAGGCAGCAGAAGCCGTCAGATTGCTCTTGGATACCTGCAGAGCAGGTTTGGGATCTCTTTCTGCAGCCCAGCTCCGGGGTGAATCACACTGAAGGGTACAAAGAGCTCCGAGATCACCGCGAATCCCCCGGGTTTTACCTGCCAAACAAAAGCGCTGGCAGGAGAGGAAATCCCCGGCAGGCATAAACCACCATCAGCTTCTGACAAGGGAACTAGTGCTTCTGATTTGTCCTGGGGTTTCATCAACCCGTTCAAGGGATTTATGAGACAGAGAAATAGGAGGGCAATTCATTTTGCTGCAAAACAGCTGAGGAGGAGAGGGGAAGAGGGCAAATACTGCCATTGATCTAAAGAGAAAGAAGATGGGATTAAACAGTGAATTTTCATCATAGCAAAAGGTTAACTATCTGGAGGAAGCCATAAGGGTGGGTATTAAACTCACCAGCTAATAGATTTAGTGAGGATCTGGGGAAGGAGGCAAATTTGTGAAGTAGCCAAATACAGAGCTGACAAGAAGGTAAGTTTGTCAAAGCCAGAAATGAAGCAAATAATCAGGAGAAAAGGCAACAAAACAACAAACTGACGTCAAAGCTGATAGATGCAAAATAATTAGGTGGGAGAAGTCAAGGTATTTTTCACATGGTTCTTAATTAATAATATTAAGGAGACCACAGCCTCAGTGTCTTGATGCTGCTCTGCAGGCAGCTGCAATCCAGGGAAAAAAGGAGGATGGAGAGGAAAGCAAACAAGGTGTTAGTGTGCTTAGTGAATGGGATGAGGGATAATAGTATGAAGATTATAACATTATTAAAATTATGCTGCCTAATGTCAGAATAGTTTTCACCTCTTCTAAAATAAAGTATTAATACAGACTTAAAAGGGGCTTTAGAGAGAGTGATAAGAATGATCAAAGGCCTGAAAAGAAAAAAAACCTGCTCTGTGAGGAAAGAAAAAAATATATGAGATTATTCATCTTAGGATGGACATGATAATAGGGCTTATGATGAAAAGCATATAAAATAGAGTGATATAATGAAAATATATCACAGACTTCTATTCTCCTTGTCTCAAAATATAGGAGTAAGAAACTATCCCATTCAAATATTAATTTGAAACTGATAAAAGGAAATGTGTTGCACAGAGAAAGTATACTATTTCTCTGAATTCACAGAGGAATTTAAACAATGTCGAAGACCTGGAAGGTGCTGAGCCTGGCCTCATCTTGGTTGGGAGCCTCCTCTTCCTTGGGAGAAAGACCCACCATTTCTATGTCTCCTTACAACTTAATTAGGAACACTGAAGCTTTCGTCTTCAAAGCAAAGCTAATTCATTAGCAATCTAATTATTTACCTGTGTAGCACAAATATGACTTTCGAAGCATTTTTCTCTCAAATGGAAAGCGAAGGCTTTGTTCTTGGTGGGCTTTTTAATACTCTTTATTTGACTGGGGAATAAAAACATGCTGAAAGTGAACAAAATAAAGCACTACAGAAATCATGGGTCATTAAACCTCGAAATAATTGCAGCTCAACAGGATTTTTAAGTGAGGATATTACACAGGCAAATGTGAGGGGTGGAAAGAAAGAAGGGGAAAAAAAGGGAATGGAAAAGGCTGAAAGCTTGTACATGTGGTCAATCCTACCAAACAAACCTGTGCATGGTTTAAAAGAAGATGTATTTGCCTAATGCACTGTTCTTCCGTGGCATGGCCATGGAAAATGCTCTTAGATGCACCTCAGGGCAGCAGAAAGACTCACAGCATGTTGCTCTCTCAAATTGAAAATGCACATGCAGGAACCTGCAGCACCTTGTCCGTGCATCACTGAATTCCAGGCACATGGCTCCGGGCACCGACCATGCCATGGGCTGTTCTCCTTGTCACTTGTGACCGTCAGCTTCACGCTGGATTGCAAAACAAGCACACCAAGTAAAAAACCCAAATCGGATTTGTTTGGCTCTCACCAAACCTCTGGACTGGATTTCTTTCCCTTTCACCTTGTTCTCACAATGAGCAGCAAAGCTAGTGAGTAAAATCTCATGAACCAAAACAACCCTAAAGGAACAGCTGATGGCTGGAGTGTGCAGGTCCACATCCCCACGGCTGCTGGCAAGGCCCAGCTCTGGAGCTTTACAGAAGGAGAAAACCCTGAAGCAGAGCAAATGCCTTGCAGTCCAAGAGGAAAACCCTTTTTATTACAACCTAATTAAGTTAATAGTGAAACGGAGGCCTTGTTCCACCAAACCCCAAGGCCCCCACGCATCCTGCTCTGTGCTCAGTGCTAACGACTCCCAAGTCTGTCCGAAAGGAATCCCTCCAAGAAGGGAAGTCAATCCTTGCAAAGGTCACTGTGTTAATCATCACGCCCTTTCTCCAGCAGCAGCTGTCGCTAATTGCCTGTGAAGGAGTTGAAATGAAATTCTTGTTAATCCTTCTCCCAACATTATTAAAATCCAACACCATCATCATCCCCCCCCACAAATGACCACGAGCCACCAGCACTTTGCAGCTGACGGACGAGCTCAGCCCATCTCAGGAGAGATGCAGCACTGGCGGGTGGAAAAATCAGCTCCACTTTGCAAATTGAAGGTGAATTTATTGATCAGCAGCAATAAGTGCTGGGACCTTGTATTTCCCCACCTCCTTGTGCGATCGACCATCGCACTCATCATTCCACTAAAGTTGCCACCGGACTCGGAACAGCCGAAATCCTGGAACAGGGGGAATTTGTTTAATCAATAACATATGAAGCTTTTGGCAGGGCTGAGTGTATGAGAGAATTTTACAACAGCGAAATAAAGTATTGCTGCGTTATAAACCAGAGAACACATATGGAAAAGTTAGAGCGATGCACTAAGAGGGATATCAAGGAAATCACAGAAGTTCTGGCTGGAGTCCCTGGCTCCGCTGATGTTAATAGCTGAGAACTTCAATGCAAGTCAGGTTTGACTTCTTTTTCCAAAAGAGTAACTCATTTGCAATGCATGTGACTGTATTGGAGTGAAAGGGTATTGAGTGTTCCCCTCGCTCCGCTGTGTATGTAAATTGTACAGCTTGTCTACCTACGGATCCGCACCCACAAACAGGTCACAATTTCCCTATTGTACCAACATCTGATCGGATGCACGACTGCGCTTTGGGTAGAAGCAGATTTTAAAATCACATACTGATCATGGGGATGAGCTGATCTAAATTGCGTTTCGTTTTAGCAGTCTTAAATAATTTGCAGAATGCTTGAAATAAAAGGCATGCAGAACCTTTTAAAAATTACTCAGCATTAATATTTGAAATATTTATCCCCTGGGGTGCAGGCTTGTAACACAAGCACTTAATGGGGTACATTTTCTTCTCTCTGGAGGAAAAACAAGACATTGCCATTAAATAGCACACTTAGACCAACTATAAGTGTTGATGCTATCTGAGGGCTCTTGTTTCATTTTATATGCTACGATAATTCCTGGAAGAAAAACATACTGCTAAAAGAGTAGGAAGACCCACTTCTCCCTTTTGTCGTTCACCAGCCATGAAAACATGAGAAAGGGTTATCAAATAATGTTGACACCCCCTCCCACAAAACGAGACCAGCTGCTTTAGAGTGTGAAAAAAAGCCCTTATTTCTTCCCCTTGCAGAAAACCCATCATTGGAAGCACAAAGATGAAATTACTGAATTGCCAGCAACAGCAACCTGCAGTAATTTAACTTTTCCCTATTCCAAAAGACAAGGACTAACCCAGAACCAGGCGGCCTTGGTTCCACATCCCACAGTAGCCCAGCTCCAGAGCTGCCCTGCAGCCTCATGCCAGCAGCAGCAGCAGTGTTATTCCAGCAGACCGGCTCTGCTGAGAGGCAACACAGATGCTGGTGATGGCACAGCACAAGGTGGGGGTTGCAGGACATTTCAAGGGTAGAAAATAAACAGCTGGAGGGGAGGAGGATGCTGACTATGCGGATGTCCTACTGCTAAGACCTTTGGTTGCTTATTAAATGATGCCTGAAAGCTTCTCAACAAGCTGCTGCTCTGAAATGTTACTGGCATCTCCCACTCCCCCCCGTGCTGAGCTCAGGGCAAGGTGTCAGGAGTAGCTCCTGGTGATCTCCAGCCGGGTGTGCTGGAATGGGCAGGGTGCTCCCTGCACTCTGTGTCTCCTCAGAGGGCACCAACGCCCAACCAGCCCCATGATCCCACGCGCTGATCCAGCTGGAAAAGAAAGCATCCTCACTGCTGGCTTAATTTTGGGTCAGATCATCCTGCTGACCGAGCCAGTGATGCAAAGGAAGCACACAGGAACTAGGATGCCCTTTTGGACAACAGCCCAAACGGAGAACAGTTTAAATGGCTCTGAAACCACATCCCTAGAGGTTTTGCTTTCTTGCAATGTCAAGTTTACGTAAAGGCTTAAAGGCAATGCCCTGAGCCTTACAGCCTGCTGCTTACCACCTCCAAAATAGAGAGAGCCTGGGACCACAAGACCATGGTATTTATGCTTAATTTCACAACTATTCTTAAAGTGCTGCTGAGTCCTGGCAGAGGACACTTCACGCTCCCTGTGAGCAGAGATATGCTGTTCACACCTCTCATTCCCTTTGAACATGTCTATTTAAAAGGATTTGGGTTTCCAGTATTTCACACACTGTTACCTTTACTGGTGCCATGTATAAGGTAACCTAATTGCTATGTGGGCTGCTGTGGATCCGTTTTCCAGACCTTCTACCCAGAGGGAAGTTTTGTTACAGAAATTTGACATGTTTAGGTGCTGCCAGGAGAATGCAAAATGGGCTGCCAGGAGAAGATCCCCAGTCTTCTTGCGGGAACCCACAAGCTGTGCCCAGCAAACAGTGTCAGAGCCCATGGAGAGAGTTTTCCATGATTAAACAGCTGCATCTCATGCAGCCCAGAAAGCACCAGTGCAGCCATATGTCCTCAACAGGAGCATGTGCAGGATGACATCAGATCAGGCTGTCTACTCAAGGAGGTGTGAGGGGAAGGCAAGAGTGGGCACAGAGCTCCAGAGGGGCCATGGCTGCTCGGCATAGGCACAGGAGGGAGAGAGGAGGGAGAGGGCTTTTGGATAAGACAGACGTCAAGCACATCCGAGCAAAGCCACAGCTGGTACTGAAGGAGTTAAACTGCAGAAATCACAGCAAACTACACCAGTGGGAGGGAGGGAGCACAGGGCCTGACCCTGCTCGCTGCAGTGTGGCTGTCCCAGGGGTACCAGGAGGTCAAAACTCAGGAAAAATCCCACCACGGGGGAGTGAGGCTCAGCACAGCACAGGGAAAACAGCAGCGTGACTCACCCACAACACAACTGCCCTTAAAATTTTTAGCACGAGCATTTAGAGTGTAATTGGAGCCCTTTTTCCCTGTGTACAAAGGGGTTTATTGGACTTCAGTTCCCAAGGAGGTGATTTCTGTACTCAGGTGCTTTAAGTACCCCTGATGCATCCAAACATCGCTTTGGAAAGGGTCTCTCATCGACCACTGAGGCTGCTCAGCACCTCTTTGAGTACTAAAAGATGTCATTGAGCAAGTGAAGAAATGCTTAGCAATCAGTTCATCCTTTGGAGTGCCTTTATGAGGCACCAATAAAGCAAAACACCCTGGGTGAGTCCCCTGTTAATAACTTACCCTTGTTCCCAGCTTCCCAAACTTCCTTCACACAGATCAGCTTTGTTACCCAGGATCACCACCGTGCACGGCTGAGAAAAATCTAATCCAATTTTCGTCTTCTTTAGGAATAAAACATCAAGAGCAGGTAGTCAGCCTGACAGATACAGCAGCAATGTGGAAAAAATGGCAGCAGAGTTGTGTCATCATTGCCAGCAAAACCATATCTGAAGGAGCAATGGAGATGGGAGAGCTCCAGTGTAGTCATGGGCCGGGAGGAGCAGTTCAAGATACACAGTCTCCTTTGGGGAACTCATTATTTAGTCTTATGACCATGGAAAAAACCCAAAATGTATAAACTATAAGATCATGACTTTGTATGTAGGTATTTAGGACTATGAAGATACTCCCATGGCCATACCCAAAGCCTAGTGAGAGCAGGGGCATCACGGCAGTCTTATAATTCAGAATACTAGAAGAGATATCTGAAGTTTTCCATAACAAACCAGAGTAAGCTCTGCCAGTGCAAAGATCCTGAAGGGATCCTGGATGTTGTCATCCAGGATGTTGTCATCAGTACAGGTCAGGTGTTTATTAGCCCTACATTGGTGCAGACAGGGGCAGCCCAGCAGAGCTGGGGTGCAGTGCCCTGCACCACCTCCTTGGCATGGAGGGTTTTGACAAGGTGCATATTCTTGGGCACTGCCCAGAAGTGTCCAAGCCACTTCAAAAGCCACACTAAGGTCAGGATACCACAGAGCACTGCTTTGGCATTGCCGTGTCCCAGTGATGTCCCCTCTGCCAAACCACCCTCGGCACCCTTCAGCTCTGGCACCACTCATTGGCAACCTGGCCAGTGCACACCGACTGTAGTTAATTCCCTGGGCATGTTTTCCTGAGGACAAGCCCAGCAGCTGAGCGTGTGTCTATGTGTGTGTGTGTGTGTGTGCCATATCAGATTTTGGGGGGGTGATGTTTCCACAACCCTTGCCCAGCACAGATTTGGGAGGTGTCAAACAGGCAGCCATGCAAGCACCCAGGAATGGGCAGGACGTGAGTGCTAAGCCCGCCCTGCACACCTGCAGTGACAAATAAATTCTTTAACATTAGACAGCAGACCATAAAACGAAGCTATAAGCACATATCACCGCATATGAAGGGAAATGCATTCTGCTGTTAATGCCCATAACTTCCCTACGGAGAGTAATGGATGCCAACAGGAGAGCAGACATCCGAGAGCGCCAAAACGTGCACTGGGTTTTTTCTAAGCTTGTGCTGGGCACACTACTTGAAATATGGAATGGCTGAGTTCTTTTTTCTCCCCGACCCTCAAGCCAACATAAAACGTCCATGTTTTAATAGTGCCATTAACCATTAGGATAAATTACCAGGGTTATAATGAATTCTTAGAAAAAATATTTGTTTGTTTCTTTGGAGCTGTGTTCCAGTTACTCACCAGGTTGTATTTCAGCTTAAATAAAAAGGAACTCCTATGATGGGTAGCAGATAAGAAGTCATTCTAAATGATGATGGAGGTCCTTCCCACCTTTGAAATAAAAATGTGTTATTTATGACCAGTGTACTACAGGGCCTGGCTGATCCTCTGGGTCTGAAAAGGAAGAGCCAGATGATCTTCCAAAGGCGACAGGGGAGGAAAAAAAGCCAGTTATGTTTCCCAGCCAGGGCAACAATTTATGGATAGGAGCATTCTCTAACTTCAACTTCTTCATCGAGGAGACAGTACACACACATCTTGCTGTTCAAAGGACATCTTGTGCGTATGAGCAAATTTGTCCAAATCGCTTTGGCTCCGTCCGCGGCAGCATGTTTAGTGTACACTATTTCCAGATGTGCTTTCTATCCCCGTCAGTCCGGCTGCTGCCTCAAGCCAAGGGAGTTATATAAGCTGCAAAGCTTAATTGGATTATTTAGCCCAAATCGTTGGCCGAGAGGCAGCGGGGCTGGGGAGCTGGACGGGCAGCCTGGAGAGGAACTGCACCCACCCTGGCTTGGGGGGAAAGGGAGGGAGCAGAAGCCAGCAAATAAATTAAAGAGTTCATAAAGCAAGACTGGCCTCCCCATCTCCCTCTAATGTTTTCTCACATCCTCCATCCCTTTAGCAGAGGGGGTAGTAGATGGTGTTTTATTAGGGGCATGTTTTCCTATTTTAACGACAATTAAAAAAGAATGCAGCAAGCATTTAGAAGACATGAGCATTTCCTCTCTGCACTAAGAAGCATTTCCTGACTGTGCAGCTCCACGACATGGAATAACACATTTAGCAACTTAGTTTTCCCAAAATAGTATTTTTTTCCCCCAAACTTTGGCTGTTGTGGCAGCTTATTTTCCATTTAAGGGCATAATCCTGCTTGTGGGATAACCCATCCCAGCGGATCTTTGCAGATGTAATTATTAGGGCAAGGTCCTAAAAAAGAAAAGTGTTGCGAGTATTCTTGGGAAGAAATCGGGAAAGAGAAGAGTTTCCAAATGCTGTAGCTATCAAAGTGTGCCAGAATGATTTTATTCCTTTTATTTTTAATAGAACTGGACAGTTAAGTCAGAAATTAACACAAATACATAAACTCAGACTAAACTTTAAGCAGGTCGCCTACACCATTGCTTAAACAAAGGGTACATGCACGCTTGACAGCTACTCAAACCTTAGTCATGAGGCCCTGGATGGACTTTGTATGGCTTCACTACAAATAATAATAAAAAAAAAGCAGCCTGGCATCCTTCTCTGCCACTGCTGACAACATTCCCACCGCTCTCCACCAGGCAAAGTGCCACGGATGAATTCAACAGATTAAAACAACCAGAACAGTACAACAGGCAGGGATGTGCTCAGTTCTGCTGGAAACAGCTCCACAAACACTGCAAATCACACATAGCACTCGGAGAGGGAAGATGCCTCTCACCACCCCAGCTCTGGTCCCCAAAGCATCACACACACAACCCCTGAAACCCAAGGCTGGGAAGTCCCACTGCTGGCATCCACACTGCAATTCCCGGTGAATATTCCCATGAATGACAAGCTGTGATAACACACTGTGCAGAGTCATAGTAAACAGCAGCAGTGACCAAAAAGCTCTTTACAGAAGGGCTTTCTGCTACAATCCCATGATTACCAGTTATGGAAATATTTCAAAAAAAGGCAGACAAAGAGATTTCCACAGGGCACAGTGAGCCATCCAATTTGTGCTGTGCTTGGACTTCGTAAATCAAAATCCAAGCGACATTTACAGCACTCTAGCTGTTCCTTAAACTTTATTTTTCTTTACTGCGTGCATTTTGTGCCCTCAGTGAGCTGCAGCTAAAGCTCTGTGTGACTGATGGGAAGCAGAAAGTTGGCTCAGGCTGACTGGGCAAAGCAGCCTCATCTCCCCTCCCCGTTATCTGCATTAAGAGCTTCAACAAATTTGTGTAATACCCAGCATTATAGAAATGGATTTCCAACCAGAAGAGCAGTTGGCAGGATTAAACAAGTAGAAAAGCACATGCACATAAAAAAATCAGGAGGTCTGCACACGAGCTAATGGAGCAAGCAGAAAATCACTGGGCATGCTCCCTGGGCTCTAGGACCGCTTCCTTTACGACAGACAGTAATGTCTCATTACAGGAGAAACAAATACAATAAAGACAAATATTCCATCTTCCCCTGGCTACATTTTAAGTGTTAAGCCAATACAAATTCTCGGGTTATATTTCACAAAAATAGCTACTCAAAAAAAAAACCACCCTGCTGGCAGCACAGCAGAGCAAATTTCATTTGAAAGATAAATCCTACATTCTTCGTAGGCAGATGCGAAAATACATCAGACTTTATCATAGCAGCTCCTCCCAGGAGCCAGAGAAGCCACAGAGTAAATTTGCAACAAAAAAGTTGCTTCTTTTCCCTTCTTCCTCTATACTGCTTAACTCAACACAGACAAAATTACGAGCAAACCAACAGTTACTGCGACTGGTGAATAAAGGCCACGAACCTTCCCAGTGCCACTGGGCGCTCTGCAAAGTCACTACGGAATCAACCCGGCACTTGGGATCATCAGTGAAACACTTGGAGGGTGAAACTGCACGGATGCTGCAATTACTGTCATCACAAAATGACCATTCAGCTCCACTCCTCCACCGAGGCAAGACCGTACCAACCCTCTGCTAACAAACACAGCCTTGTCGGGGTGTCTGGGCACGAAGGCGCCTGACACCAGCCAGCGGCTGCCAGGAGGAGGCTGCTGGCAATTTAGGGAATGCTGCCAAATGCTGAGCTGGACCAGGACATTTCGGCATCGCTATTTCTGGCCGATAAAAGGGCAAACTCAGTCTACCTCCTCCACAGTTTAGTGAAAACTCCTGAGAGCCGACACCTGAAATGATCTTAAAAGCTGCTCTTCGGTGCAGGATTATAAATCTGGATCACCACCACCTTCCCTCCTGCAGCAAGAACATTGCACTGAGGGGTGATTATCCATTTCTTACCAGGATAGGGCAGGGAGCAAAGGAAGAAGCATCTTTAATAAATTAAATCCTAGCTTGGTCCGAGTTGGCCAATCCCTGCAAAGAACACCCCATGGGTGCTCCCCCAAACCAAATGAAATTCCCTACATGTGCAGAAGGTGTTGGAATTGCAGTGCAGAGAGACATGCACCCTACCCAGGAGTGCACTGGATGTTTAAACATTAAAACCTGTGATTCCTTACAGGTCTGCACCAGCAGTTCTCACCTACTCCAGTGGCTAGGAAGGGGATGGATTCAGGGATGGGAGCTGAAATTGCCCCAAGCAGTGGCAGCACCAGAGGCTGGCTTCCAGTCTTGTGCCTCTTGCAATCTCAAAAAGACCATTCTGGATTAAATATATTTTTAATTAGGACTAAATAGTGAATTATAACTAGTAATTTTAGCTTTAATGAAATTATGAAGCGGCTCAGGACTTTCCCCTCACTAACTAGGAAAAAAGAAAACAAAATATATATATCTAAAAGAAACCCAGTGAGCTTGGCAAAGTCTTCCTGCTGCCTAAACCAAGGCTCAGTGATGACCTGAAGCGCAACAGAGCTGTGCAAGGGTGGCAGTTCCTGAGATTTGTAGTTTTGGCCAAACTCTGACTATGAACTGGAAATCCTGCTGGTCTAAAGTCCCCTGGATTCAAGTACTGGAGGCAAACCTGCACCAAGAAGCAGCTGTTTCCATGGACTGTAGAAGAGCTTAGGCTTTCGAGATTGCTTGGTTTTTTTTTAAAGTTGGTTTACATATATTTATTCCTTCTATAATCTCCCCTTGCCTTGCATCTCCACTTTGAATTATTTATCATCAGGTATCACATTCATTTGCATACTTTATGAGGTGCAAAACAAATGATTAGTCATTACACATTAGACTTTCCCAAACCATCTGTGCTGGGCTCCACAGCAGTTTGGTTTCGGTTTTCTCTAATACTTGGGGGAGGAAAAAAAAAAAATCCAAGGGGAGAATATTGGATTAACTGGAAACACAGAGTAAAATAGTCCACGTGGTTGTGGATAGCAAAGCTTTATTACTCTGCTAGGGTCGTGCCCCTCAAGAAAGGTGCAGATGATCATCTTTGGCATAATTTAACCTGTGATACAAATCGCAAGCAGCATTATTTCAAAGACTTTTATTTATTGATTAGAAACAAAGTCCTTCTCCTCTTCCTGCTCCCTCCTTGAGTGGTGCTGATTGCACACAACAAAGAGCTATCACTTAAGGAGCCAATTAAGTCAACTTCTGAAAGGTAATTGAATAGCTGGAATTCTTAGTGCACTACTGTACTGCATTATCTTGATTGCAATGAAGGAAAAACAAAGCAGTCAGAGCAACAAAAATTAGAGAATGAGGCTCTGGCCATAGGTAGGATCCGAAATGGATGGTCCCATTAATGCCCCACAAAAAACTTATTTTCTTTCTGTGGTTACTTTTAACCCCTGCTAGAGGTGTGAGAAGGAACAAAACCCCTTGGTCCTGTTTCTATTCTGTACTTGGCAGGATTTATGAGGGATGGGCTGAGCTGCTGATGGGTGCAGAGAACGGTGCTGGCCACAGCCACCCTGGCACACCCCACCAAACACCTGGGCATCCTGTACTCGACAAAAAGCTTTGATTAAAGCATTTCTTGTGGCTGGGGCTATGAAGATAATGCCTTCTGTACAGATCCACCCACGCCTGACAGAGGACTTCATGCTATCAGAACCATCAACAAATCTCTTTTCTGCTCTCCTGGCTACCTTCAAAATATCTGGAGGATTTTAGATGATCTCTGGGGTTTCCATACCATGGCCTAACTGGGCTAAAGCAAGACTAGGAGTTTGCAAGCTGTTGGGAAGAAGGACACAGCTTCAGTCCCTTAGAAAAAAACAAGCTTAAAAGAGAAGAAAAAAAAGGAAAAACAGGAGGGAAGGGGGAGGGGGAAGAGAAAGAAAGTGATTGTAAGCCTGCCAATACTCAGAATTTATAAATACTAAGAATTTATATAAAATAACTCATTTAAATGCAGTAAAAAAACCCACATCACAAATCGACAGAAGAATCCTTGGAACCTGAAGACACTGTCTGCAGACAGTAAAAATTCACCATCAATTTTTGAGCAACTACTCTAAGTACTCACAGCACCCAGGCTATAAAGCATTTACACAGGCACATAAAACAGAAGCTTTTCCCACAGTAGGAGAAGAGGCGCCACAAAACATAAAAATCCCCCTCTTTCCTCCGCGCCGGCAGCAGCCCGTGGTGTGACCTCCCACCCCTGCCCCTTCACCCACCTGGGACCCCACAGCAGCACAATCAATCCACCCAACCTCTGAGCACACTAATGGCCAAGTGCTGCTCTCCTGGAGAGGCTCTGGCACTGTCTGCCTCCCCACACATGTATTTTGTCTAGCACTGGAGCCTTGCTGAAGAACATACAGCTGAGCAGGGTGAGACGCTGCAGCTTGGATGCTCTCTCCGTCTGTGCTCCTGGCAGCTTCCACAGCTCGAGGCTCCTTCCCTGAGCCCTGCACAACTTCCCAGCCCTGAACAAGTGCAGACCTCCCAGAGAAACCCAATAAATGCCACTCCTTCAGTAACAAATATGCCAGAGGAGAAATGCAAACCCATCCTTCTGTAGACATGGCTTTTGTGTTTGAGGGGCTGCAGGAGGGATGGTCAGAGGGAGGTTCCAAAGGGATTTATGCACCCACCAGGTTGGGAACCTCTCCTGTGCCTTGATTTCCCTCCTGTGTGAATGACACCCAGCCAGCTTTATAGAGGGCTTTGCTTTTCATCAATTCACTTCCATGTCTAGGAGTCAGGTGCCACTACCCTCACCCTACTGCTCTGGGGCCTCAGGAGCCCCCAGCCTGGACAAAAACATCCATTAATCCATTGGAAATTTGGCAGTGCAATGTAATTAACCCCTGAAATACACATGGCACCAACCTTTGCCACTGTGCACCAAAAATATTGCATTAGCAAACAGCAAGTCCTGCCCAAACTTCTGCCTTACTCATTTTTGTCAGTTGCTCCTCAGTTTATTTTGTAATTATATCTGCAATTTAAGCTGAAAGACAGGATGCAATTTACAGAACTTGAGCAATTTTTTCAAACTTGAATGGTCTTTACCCAAAAGAAGACAGAAGGAAGCCCAGGCACTCAAATACACCCCAAGAGTCCTGACCCTCAGACGATACTCTGTAAAATGGGAGCTTTAGTTTTTCTTCATCAGCAGACTGGAAGCTCATCAAATACAGCAAAGCACCAGCCTCTCCCGGGCCAGTCTATACTTGAGACTTGTTCTATCTTTTCAAAAGCTCTTTTCAGTTACACAATCAAAAAACTCTGTAAGGACTATATCTAGAACAGCTCTAAAAATTGTTGGTATTTTCCCTGAGAGCTCACGTCAACTTATTGGATGGAGGAGCCAAGAGGAGAACAAATATTTCACGAGCAGCCACTGCATATAAATATTGCCTCTGACACAGATGTGCCATGAATAGAATTGCATCCTCACAGCAATTACTAGTACACTCCAGAAACAAGGTTTGTAGAAGTCAAATAAATAAACAAACGTAGGCTTGAAATAAGAAATTATCTAACTTTCTAGCAAACCACTCCACCTTATAACCATGATTTCCTGCAACACGTTGTGCTGGCTCCTATTCCAGTAACACAGTCGTGTACCTGCACAGGTACAAGGGACACATACAAATTACATCTTGCAAAACAACAGTTGGCAAAGAGCAGGATTTGAGGATCCATTGTTCACTGCTCAGCAGCTACATACATTTTAATTCTGACCTCAAAACACAATTTGGACCACGGCAGATGTTTCCTATAGCACAGGCTTGCTTTGGATGAGAGTTAATTCAGTTTGAACATGGCAGCAATGAAGAAAGGGATTTAAATATTTTCTGCTCATTTTCCAAGCTTAATGCTGCAGAGGTAAAAATGAGGAAGGACAAAATTGAAGGGCTGAATTTGCCTCTCCCAGTCTTGGATTTGGATCTAGGCCAGCGGGGTGAGGTTGTACCTCCCTGTCACCCAGGGCTTCCTCTGTGACACCAGCCTGTGTTAAAAAGACATAAGTTATTTTAACGAGGTTCTTCCAAATGCACTGATGTAACTGAGAGGAGAATATGCCTCTAGTTTTAAGCTGCTTAATTTACACCAAAGAAAGGGGACATTCTCCTTTGCAAAATTCCTCCTTCTCTCCCCTCGTAACCCTCAGCAGCTCCCTCCTGCTACCCTACATTAATAAGTAGATCATTACTTCACCGGCCGCACTCAAAATCTTCCATAAGATAAGATCCAATTGCAATTTTACATTCACATAGTTGCCTACACTGAAGAGCCCTGAAATGCTCTTAACGAGTTGTGTGCACAGGGATGGGCTCTTCACACATCAGCGGAACGGGCTTGGGAAGCGACAGCTGCTTCGACAGTGCACAGGCAGTGGAGCAGTTTAAGGGCAAAAGAAATGGTATAAATAATTGAAATCACAGCAAGAAACGTAGGCAGAGCAGAGGGAAAGAGGGCAGCTCCGAGGAAGCTGGCAGAAGGAGGAGGTAAGGACCTCTCCTGGAAGCCAAACTAAACAACAGAGCGTGTATAAAACCCACACCTTCTCACCCCCGTGCTATGCCACACACCAGCAGACAAAAAGTTCTTGACCTTTTCTGCACTGGTTGGCAATTTGAATTCTACCCACCTAAGAGTCCTCTCTTGGCAACATCTTTCCCTTTCATCCTCTCCACCAAATCTAATGCAAATGACCCCCCCACACACGTCCCAGCACCTCAGCAATCTTGGTCACCAAATGATGCCGATGAGTAGATGTGGATTTTAAATTCTGCCACTGACAACTGCCTCACCTACATGGGCCCACTTCTCCTAGCCCAGCCTTTCACAAGAGGCTTCCCAGTGCACCCAGGGCATTCAGGGCACACAAGAGAGGATCCTGGTCTCAGGTGGGGCCTCTGAACACCATCAGGGTAGCTGCAGAAATGGCCACCTCTGGTTTGAAGGCTTGAAGAATAATTAACCAGTGCTCTGGAACAACAGATGAGTGCTTGAATTTTCAATTCCAGGAGCAGAACACCTCCTTTGATGATCACAGCTGCTATGAAGGGCTAAAGGTTGTAATTTTGCCTGACCTTTAACCACTACAGCAATACTCCTTGACCTGCATTTTAGAAGTTATGAACAGCCAACACGACTCAGGCTAAGCGATCTGCCACTGTCTTGACAGATTTCCAAAGAGACATGGAGTATCTGCCTTTCTCCGTGTGTGCATCGTGCAAGTCACTCAAGAGCTGTGCAGACATCTGGAAAAAAAACACCATTTCTCTCTGGGTAGTGCTCACCCAAGCAGGAGATGGCAGGAGATGGTTTATAATGCTCCATGGAGGTAACACTCGGCACAACAGCTCCAGGAACCACTGCATCTCAGCACCGGGTTGAAGAAAGGAGACTTCAACTAGCAACTCAGCTAACCAGACGCCTTTAATGAGGAGCAAGTAACGAGATTTCTTAATGAGTCGTTCATTTGAAGGGTGTGCAGTGATACCAGGAACCAGGTAAAAATCCCCACCAAGATCTCTCTGCAAGTCACGAGCGTGTAGGACGAGTATCTTGCCTTACACAGGAATCAATTGACTTTTAGGGGTCAACTGTCAGACCTCAACAGACTCCTCTTGCAGAATGTTGGTGGTTTTAGGGCAAAAGCCAGGCATCACTGTTAAAGTTAAGCCCTGCTCCTAGAGCCCCAGGGGACACAACTGTGATCAGGAGGTGAAGAAACCTTGATACTGACTCTTCTGTGTGAGCAATTCAGTTTAAGAGCTGCTGTTCAAGAAGTCATGTCACCAAAACAAAAGGTGACCACTGTTTATGACATGACTTATTTCTTAAAGAACCTTCCAGAGGCAGCAAGGATACCACGTATCCTCTTCCCTACACACAGCCCTGCTCAGTGAGTGCCTTATGGGAGTGTGCCCCAATGCACATCAGAGCCTCCTGTGCAGCCTACCTGTCCCAAATTTAAGCCTGGCATGGAAGGGCTGAGCTTCAAGTGCCTCTAAAGACATCCACTAGTTGGGACAGGCAAGTGACAGCTCACAGTCATGTAAACATCAAAGCTGGTGTCAAGAGCAATTTCCAGTCCACAGCCAAAATGAGCACACCAGTTCCTTGGATTTCAGCACAAAACTGACCCTTGTACCCTCTCTGTGAGACATGAAGGAGACTGGAAACCCAAATCCACCTTGGACAGGACGACATTTCTTCTTTGACTTCTCACTAAAAGCAAGGAAGGCCTTCTGTACTTCAAAAGACAACTGAGCCTCAACAGTGCTGCCATGGCAGTAAAGATGGGAACCTTGTGGTTTCAGAGGGTCTGCCACCGAGGAGCTGCATTTGGGCACTCTTCATATGAATGATGGGAGTCTTTCCCTGACAAGACAGCCACGAACAGCATCTGTCCTCCAGAGTCAAAGGAATGATGCTGGCTGCCAATCCTCCTCTTCCAGCTGGAGGATGGCTCGTGGGCAGCCATCTCGGCTGAAAGTCCCCAGCCCAGCTCCCATTGTGGGACACACAGCCTGGATGCTGCAGCTGGCTCAGGGATGCCTCAGTTCACCTGGTGAACACTTGGTGTGAGGCTGGAGAACAGAAATGACTCTCTGACAGATGGAAAATGCAGCCACCCAAGCTGATGGGGGATAAAGAAGAACCATCTGCTTCCTAGAGGTGCATTTCTGACACCCACCTTCTTAGAACCGTGTTTTTGTGGCCCATACCTCCAAACAGCATGGGGTCACAGAGAACAGAGTTCCTGCAATGCAAAGCTTTGAACACTTTTAACTAATCCAGCCTCATCCAAATGTCACAGTCTCAGTCAACACAAAACTGTTCCTTTCTCTTCCTGCCACCCTCCACTCCATCCATGGGGTGTCCATTAGGTTCAAACACAAAGGCAGCAAAGAGCCTACAACAAGAGCCTCATTAACTGACTGTACAACTAGATCTGTTTTGGAGCATGGTGTCATCCCCCGCACTTCAAGGCAGAGCTCTTGATGAGAGAAAAAAATGGATCAAATTAAAAAATATCTTGCACACCTTAATATTGCATGCAGCTCTTCTGCCAGATTTAAAACAACAGCACTATCAGCTGTAAAAGGGAAAAAAAAACCCAGGAAGTCTCCCAAAACAGTGGACCAAATGAAAGAAGAAAAAGATGAAGGAGGTTTCAAATCCGCCCTGGAGAGAATGTGTGTCACAGCTTTAACCTGCTGTGGGGAGGGGGGAAAAAGGAACCAGGACAGCAGAGACCAGAAATCAGATTTATCAGGACCAACCAGGTAGATAAAAGATATGTGATCACCAAGCAAGGATGACTGAGTTGGAATCAGCCAGCTTTGAAAATGTCTAGTCAGCTTTAGCATTTGATACACATGAAATTGGTGTCCGCACAAGAGTATTCTCCTGAAAGGATGGGATTTAATGCAGTCAAGATAATTATCTAGATCCTTCTTTATCCCATTAGTGGTTTTCATTCGCATCCTGGAACACCATAAGCGGATTGTTCAAGAATTATTTGCCATCCGCTGTTTCAATCCCGATTGGAATTATCTTTATACCTCCGTATGAAGAAAAGAGATTACATCCCTGCCAGGGCTTGCTGCAATGCCCTCTTTTCTGAGGCGTCTTTTATCATTTTTGTGCTTTAAGGTGATGAAACGAATCAGAAAACAATTGTCACAAACAGGATTTTGCCCTCTCTGTCTCTTCCTTCCCCGCACGTGTGTTTGGGAGGAGGAGGAGACACTCTTCCCACCACATCCCCTGCAGGAGATGCATCACTGCACCTGCACGGAGATGAAGCTCAACAAGACTTAGTCATCGAATTACCCAGGACAGGATCCAAAAACGCTCCCAGCTTCCTTTTGCACCACGATCCACCAATAAAAGAACAAGGACAAAACTGTTAAAACCAATTAAACATATCACTTGAGAAAGAAATGGGATTCACTGCACCAGAGATCCCAGGGGCGTAGGCTAAACGTCGCCTCTTGTGCTCTCCAGTAATATATGTCACTGTGCAAACTCCGATGGAGATCAAGCCAACATCATTCAAACAGCCAACACAATCGCTTGCTTTAAGGCCTAAAACAACAAGAAGACAAAATTCCCCTCCCAGCCACTCTAACTGCCTGGCAGGTTCTGTATTAATGGAAGAATTACATCTCTGTCCAGGTATGGCGAGGGCACAGCTCATCTCCTCATGGGCACCTGCGACTCTGCCCAGCAGTGAAAAAAGATGCCTGGATGCCACCAAAACCATCCCTCCTCCTTATGGAAACTGAAGGAGGTAGGTATTCAGACCCGACATGAATAGGAATGCATGTATTTTTTAAAGAATCATGCTTTATGGCTGTGTAATGAGATCCGTAGGAGAGGTATCTCTATAAACAAGATATTAAAAGGGGGAGGAGGGACACAATAATAGCAGGTGCCAATTACTCAGCTCCCAGCAGAGACTTTCCAATTTCTCACCTTCCCCCAAAGCAAGATGTGCCACTGTATGGCAGCACATTCACTTGCAAGTGTAAGACCCTTTTGGAGTGTTGCTTCTCTCCCCCCAGGCAAAACTCCATCGCTGCTGTGCCCTTGCCCATCGCCCACCAACCCTGCGCCAGAGCTGAGACTAACACACCATGAAATTAATTTGGAAAGTGAACACAACCATATTTTTATTTGACTTCAGAATCTGGCCACTCCTCCCATCAGGAGGAACGGCAAATTTGTGAGCTGAGTGCAACTGCCAGGTTTGCATCCCTGCAAATATCTGCTTAGTTTCAGGAACAAAATGCCAGTAATGATTTTGTTATTTTAAGATGGCGGCAGAGTTTCAGACAGTTAATGTCCACCCTGCAACTGGAGCTGTCAGAGAGTTCCCATCCTTTCAGGCAAGCACACCATGGTAATGATTAATATTACAAAAGTAACCCAAGCCTCTAAAATGATTATTTCCAAAATCAGCAAATAATTACCAAGGCCTCAGCAATCAATACCCAAGATAAATAGAAGATTAAATTGCAAAAGAAACAGAAGAAAGTAGTTAATATTTGCCAAACACATGCCAAATACACTTTTTCATGGTAACCAAATACTTCCAGTAAATAGATATTTTAGCTCACTGGAGAGGCACTTTCAGAAAGTAATAAATTAATCCAATAAAACAGACAGACAGGGTGGAACCAGACATTAACGAAACACAAACTGATCTATATGGAGCCAACCCACAATCCATGTCCTAATTATGCTCATCCACCACTCTGGGTACTTACCTCCCCCACCCAGGTCAGCTCTTTAGCTCAGGGAAAATACATGTTTCATGCAGATTCACTGGCACAACAGAGTGGAGAATTTCAGCCATCTAATGATGAAGCTTGTGCTCAGCCAGAATTTGCGTTTCCATTTTTTTACCTAAGCACTTCTTGCTCGTCAAAGTCAGCAAATTAATCTCCTTTTAAACACAGGTTTTGTTTTTCCTTCAATTTATTCGAAGCTGAGGTGCAGGATGAGCTCCTGCTGCCCCATCAGCACCAGCCACCCACGCAAGACGCCTATGGAAACAACCCCCAGGGCCTGTCGCCACTCTGGAACCAGGAGGGTTTGTCCTGGGGGAGCTCTATCCTGCCTCACCACCACTCCTGGGACCCAGGTGGACCCAGAACAACCCCTGACACCCAGTGCAAAGACCAGCATCATCTCCTCCCCAGGCAGCCCAACCAGCTTCTGCCCAAAATCATTGCTTGGACTTAATGAAGCCACACTATTAGATGAGTAACTGGTAAAGTTCTTCAAATAGTGGATAACTTGAACTGGACAAGATCAAGACAAGGAAGACATGTGGGAAGATGTCCATCCTGGTCATTTTCTGCAACATCAAAGGAAGAAGGAAGGGAGGAAACCGAGTGAAATAGAAGGCAAAGAAAAAAGATATCAAAGCCAGCTCCAGAGAGTGCAATGAGAGATGACACGAAAAAGGAATGGTTAAAACATGAAAAGCAAGATCAAATAAAAGATCACAGTCAGGGCACAGAGCAGGGGGAGGGGAGACCACCACACCACTTTCACCAGCATTAACTGAATAATTCATTTGACAGGTACTTGTCTGTGGCAGTGGTCGAGTCTGAGAGAGTTCAACCACCACCCAGGTCCATCCATTCACCCAGCAAAGGACTGGTCAAACACTGCTCTTGCTCTTCACATGGGGACATGGCTCGGGGACACTGCTCAGCAGCTCTGCTCCCCTGATGTCTGTCTTTTGGGGAGGGATAAAGAAATTTAGTTCTCCCTCAGAAAACTTCTCCAGTTTCTTCTGTGTGAAGTTCTTGGTACTGGCAGGGTTGGTCTCATTACCATGCTTTCAATAAACTAGGCTGTAGAAGAATTTAGTGTTCTTACACAGATCTTAAGTAGCTCATTTCTCAGTATTAAAAGTGTTTCTTTGATTATTTACAAGAGCTCATGAAAGCTACACAACCTTTTGGTACCACAGGCCTCCTCCCTAAGCCATGACATTCCTCAGAACAGTGACAATACACAGAGGATTTATTGCTGCCTAAGTACAAGCAGCAACTGACAAAAAAGGGTCTCCAGCTTAAACCAGGTTAAACCTTCCAGAAAGCTCTTGCCATCGCAGGGAGAGAAGAAAAACCGAAGTGCTCTAAGGCAGACTTGAAAACGTGATTAGGATGGTCTAAAAACTCATTGAGGAACAGGCATGGACCAGGCAGCAGCACTGACACAAGCCAACACTGTGCTTGTCCCCCAGTTCAAAATCCATCCCACTACAAACAGCTCCTAAACCACCAGAGCAACAATTATAGTCACAAGTAAATGGACACTGCAACACAACAAAACTCATCATGAACATAAAAGACAAGTGGAGATTAATTTTTGCCCAGAAGCTTCTTTAAAGCCTAACAATTTACATTTTAATGCTACTGCTGTCCACTTTAATATAAGCAGAAATGAAAATACCTTGCACAAGACATTTTCGTGTGCATGTCGAGTCCCTTCAAAATACAGATTAACCTTTAGGTAAGTATTTATCCTGTACATAGCACAGAAGGGATAGAATATTTAAATACTGGGAGAGGCACTCCAAGGCAGGGGCAGTCAGGAGGGAAGATGGAGTTACAGAGCTGTCTCTGTGCATCAGAGATGCATCCATGCTAATGCACTGATCCAGGAGACTTAAATGTATCTTGACACCGGGACAAAAACAGAAGGAGAAGTGGCCAGTGACACAAGTAATGCAGAAAGAGATTATTTAAAACAGGAATCTGCCACTCCCAGATTTTCTCGCTTTGCCAGGGAAGCCTGATGTGAGCTCAAAAATAAACCCAAGAAGGCCATTGCTGAATAAAAAGCCCCCTGCACTGTAATTCAAATGGAGAAGGCAGAAACAATGTATTTTCCTCCATCGAAGACAACAATCCTCTGCCTGCATCAGGAAGCTGTTAAGCAGATGCTTAATCAGCCCTCCCTGAAAAGCCTCTCCTCCTAACAGCACTAACCTGCCCGCCCTCGCTGAAGCCCTTTGATTATTTTAATAATTTCCACAGTCCTTTTATTTGCCCAGTGAGTTCTCCCACCGCAGCAGCCACCTTCACCCACCCAGCCCCCCGCCCTCTTGGGCTTTGTCTCATGAAAAAGAAAACTTCGACATTAAAATTAGCATGAAAATGATATGGAAAATCTTCACCTGAAATAAAAAAGCATCATCTCCAAATATTTCTAGGCAGGTGGCTCGGCCTCACCTCTGCAGGGGTTTCCTGCAGAGCCCTGGTGGCTGTGGATGCCTGTGCTGAGCCAGGCACCCCAGGATGGGTATGTGTGTGTGTTTCTTTATACCATGAACAGAAAAACTGGTCCTTTGGTGACTGGTTTGGGTTTTGTGAACAGGGAGAACTGTGGATATCACAAGCCTATCTGCAGCAGCCTTGTCCATCTATTGCTAAAGCAATTTCTCCACTGCTTAGTGGCTTCAAGGCTTTCTAGAGATGACTGGCAGCTTCACTTAAACTAGCCAGCTATAGATGTGTTTTACATTAAACACTAAGTGAATAATCAATGAACATTCAGGATGTAAGTACAAATCAATTATTTGTTTTAGATGAATCAAAGGGAATTGCAAATGAGATAGAGTTTTGTTCTGCAACAGAAATAAACCAAGAGAAGTACTTGATCTAATTGGGGGGGTGTGTGTTAACTTCCTCTGACTGCTCCTCTCCTACACGCTGACACAGACCCTGCTGTCACAGAAGCCTGGCTGTGTCCTCCAAACCCCTGTGACAAGAGATGTCACTGTCCCCAGAGAGCAGATGGGAACTGAGGCATGAAACCAGCCAGCTGACTTTTCCAAGACTGGGAGAGATACAGCACAGCAAGGACATGACTCCAAGTCTCCCACTCTGAGGAACACAGGTTAGGAGAAAAGCCCCTTCCACTTCCAGTAACTTCAGCTCCATCACACAACTGCAGCTCTTATTGTGGGAGCAGCAACAGGACACGGACAAGTGCACGTGAAATACAGGTCAAGAGCCCTGTTTCAATACCTAATAAAAACTGAAGAGAAATAAAACCAGAAATAAATGTGTCTCCAGACAATGAAAAATTTATTTTCATAAAAGCATATCAACAGATTGCACAGTGCCCCTTGCTCTCAAGATGAATTTGGTCAAATCATAGGCAGGATAATTTTGCAGATGCTGTTGCATTCCCAATTCCAATTCCATGCAATGTCTGCTGAGCACCACACAGGCCAAGTAAAGCTCTCAAAAATGCCCCTGCACATCTTTTTATTCACCATGCCTTTTAATGACAGATTTCTAAACTTCACAGTTCCTCAGCCAGGTCCCTGCCTGCACCTCCTCAGCCATCAGAAGCACCCGCTGGGTCTGCTGCCGGCATCTCTCCTCCTGGGAAACACTTCCAAGGGCTGCAGTGAAGTGACCCCAGCTCAAACCAGGGCTTGCACTCACATCCGTTTGGCTGCAACCAGTGCTTAAGACCTCAAAGAAACTACAAAAACCTGAAGTCAAGCTGGTGCAGGCAACATAAATGAAAAAAGCAGCAGGAACCCCCATATGCCTCAAGATACGGCTCATATTTAGCGGTACCACAAGCTTTGACTCTGCTGCTTCCAGAGTGGATTAGCGTTCACGGCTTTTATGCACTGTATAAGAAGACTTTGTAAACACATCCAGAGGAACATCCCTCCGGGACAAAGTTGGCTTCCCATAAAGGACACCCCCAGCGAGCAGAGCATCCTGCCACGAGCCGAGCATCCCGCTGTGCGCGGAGCATCCCGCTGTGCGCGGCACCGAACAAGAGATATTTCTTTACAGAGGTGCTGCCTGAGCCTTCCCTGCTGCACCAGATCAACGTCCACACTGCAGCCAGTGCCCCAAAAAAGCCAAACACCCGACATCCCATTCCCCACCACACCCACAAGTCAAGGGAGAGACCCCACGCTCAGATCTGCACCGAGATACCCACCCGGGGTGCAAGTGGTGAGTCCTTCAAGGAGCTTTGCACATCTGCTCTGAAGAGCTTTCACAACACCCACAGGAAAAAGGTTCCCCTAGGATGAGCATCCAAAACACCACACAGTCACAACCGATCTTAGGGGTGTGAAACCACCACGCAAAGAGCAACCCCACTTTGCAGGCAAATCTGTAGGTACGGAGGTACCTGCAGTTGGGGTTTTACAATGGAAGCCTGGAGCTGGCTGGCACTGGGCAACTATAAATCGTTAAACCTTGAGGGGGAAAAAAACTTGTCAGGGGAAGTGTGCACAGGCAGCATGGGGACAGAGCCTGCCCTGAGCTATGCAGCTCTACTCAGGAGGTGCAGTCCCAACTTCAACCTGCAGCATTTCCAAGGGGCAGCATGTTGAGAATCTCTTTAAAATGTTCAACACAAGGTTTAGAATTTCCTGTTCAATATAAAACCAAACACAAACACTTAAACCCCAAATATCCTGCAGTATTTATGGCTCTGGGCTGCAAGAGGCAAAGAGAAGGGCTGCATAAACAGTACATGGCTGGTCAGTTCATCAAGACAAGAACAAACATTGTGGATGAGAACTGAATAGTTTTTGTCATTACTGAATAGTTTTTGTCATTGGAAAGAAAAAAAACACAATTTAATTGCAGGTAGGTTATATTTGGGTTGCCTTCATCCCATCTGCACTTGTGACTTTATCTAAAGTCACAAAGTGACTGATCTCTCAGTAAAACACCCCCTGGAATTCCCACATTGGGCACGTTAATGCCCGAGCCTGCCTGTGCCTTCCTGAGGGCTTGATCCTCCACAGTTAAACCCTACAGGTCCAATGCATGACACCAGGTTACAGAAGAGCTTCTTCCATGGCAGCTGCTGGTTTTTCAAAGTTAAACCACATTTAAACCTAGAACCAGCAAAGAGAGAATATCAGACTTTGTCCAAGACACCCACCACCATGACGCACAGCACGTGGTCCACCTCCAAACACCCCGTGACGCTGGACACCGGCCGCCTGGGTGACTGGTTGTGCTATTTGAGGCTGCCCTTCTCTTCCCACTCCAGTAGACTATTTCAAACCTCATTTATAATTGGAAAGAGGCAGCATCTCTTTTTGCAGACCATGAGGTCAAAACTTTGCTAATAACCACAGCGCGGCAGAACGCCATTAGCAGGTAAACAAGCCCTGAGCTGGTCACGGAAAAGCAGCTCTAGAGATGGTTTGTTCTGGTTTATTTTCTTTTGATTAATTGTTTTGTCCTCCCAACACAGAGTGGGAAGACAAGCAGGCTCTGCGATACTCTACACGTGTTTTAATATCATTTTATTCCCCACTAGAGGCAATGAGGACACCTTGCCAGCCTTCCCCAGAACTCAACAACATGAGCAGCTCGGGATCACTGGGAACTGTCTCCAGTCACTCACAGGGGATGGCTGATGTTACAGAGGACTGGTAAACACAAAGCCTATCTTTGAAAAATACTGGAATGGGAATAAGGAGGAGGCAGGAAATTACAGAATAATCAGCTTAACTTCAGTTGAAGTGCTTAGAAGACAAGGAGAACTTGAGCAAGAGATAACCCTTGTTTATCAAGAACAAATCACACCAAATTTCTCATATTTCTTTTTTGCGATGGGGTGCCGGGGCTTGCAGGAAAAGGGGAAGAAGCAAAGATTTCAGAGAGACCTTTGATAGTGTCTAATGGGACATACCCATAACACAGTGAGGGATACAGGGGCTGGACCATTGCTGGGAAGACCACCAGTGAAGTGGTCACTGCTCTCTGAGCACAGACCCCACTGAAGCAGGTTCCAGTGGAACCTATTCCAGCTCCAATACCACTTGGTGTTTTCATCCACAACTTGGCTGATGGCAGAGAAAACATGCTGATTGCCTTGGAAGGCTACACCAAGCTGAGAGGGACTGCAAGCATGCAGGAGGACAAGATCAGAATTCAAAACAATCCTGACACTTCAGAAGAAGCAGTCTGAAGAAAAAAAAAGGATGCAGTTCAACAAGGGCAAGCGTGAGGTAATGCAATTTGGTAAGAATAATTAACCAGGCAAACACAAGATAAGGAATGAAAAGCAGGAAAAGTTCTGGAAAGGAATGGCTGAAAGGTCAATGGGATAAAAAAATTAAACATGAGTCACCTGTGGCAAAAGTAAAAAGCAAACAGTGGGATGTATTGACAGGATCACTGTATGTAAAAGACATGAAGTAATCCCTTAGTCTTCCGAGCAAAAATATGGCAGCGATTTCAGTCCTTTATCACAGGCTAAGCAACATTCCTCACCGGGGATGATAGTCCAGAAGAGAGTCAAAGAACAACTGCAGAACAATACATGACCTAAAATGAGTGATCAAAGGAACTAGCGTGGTTTAATCTATATTAGTACAGGGAAACACAGTAGCAACTTCCAAATATCTACTGGGCTCCTGCAAAGGACAGAAGGAACTTTTCTGCCTGTGCCCAATAAATGGAAAAAAGAAGAGCGATCATAAAACTAAACTGAAGAAAAAGACATTTCTGCTCAGGTCATAAGAAAAACCCAATATCAGGGCTGCTAAATGTCAAACAGATTGTCTGGGGAGCTTAGAGCGTCTGTCATCGGAGCTTTTTAAGAATGAATACGACAAACATCTGTCAGGAAGGGGTTGGTTATCAGCGATCGTGGGTAGGGCAGGAGATGGATTGAATGACCTCCCAAGGTCTCCTCCAGCTCTGTATTGAATAACGGCCTGATACGTAAATGACCATAACAGCCGGAAACCTGCTGTGCTGACACAGCCCGACCGGTGTTATCTGTGACCTGTTGTAGCGATCCCTGTGTGCAACTGACTGTGTTGCTGTCAGAGGGAAACACCCCAGGGAGGGTCCTCCCGAGAAGGACAGGGACAGTGGTATCCCAGGTTGCTATTTTAGCACTTGCATGAGCAGCAGGGAAAAGCTATTTGTTAAAAAATACAGGTGAGTCAAAGGAGGACAGACTGCCCAGTGGGGTTGGCCACCCTGCTTCTGAAACCTGGAGGGACCGCTCGATACCCACACAGCACTGCACACTGCTTTCACTTCGTTTATGGGAGGAAGCTCTGAGCAGAGCCACTGCTCAGTGGTAACCACAGAGCAGCTCTCAGAGTGCTCCCCTGCCTTTGCACAACTACCATGGTCTAGCATTTCCAGCTGAAAGGGCACACACCAACACCGGGATGTGCAAACATTTTGGCCACTTAAAAATCCCACCAGCAGAAGCAAACCAATCCACCAGTACCCTGACAGCATCCCTGCATTGCCTGTCACCGAAACCTCTGTGGGAGGCAGCTCTGGTGGGATTTAAACCATGTTAGCAGCACGACAGGAGAGCCCTTCAGTGACAAATGAGGCACAGGAGTCCAAGCTGCCGCCTGTTCGACTCCCGAAGCTGCCAGGATGAAATGGCACATCCCAAGCTCTCCTGCCCTGCTGCCAAGGAAGTGGCTGGGCTGGATGGGCTCATGTCATCCTGCCCATCAGAGCCAAAAAGCCTTCCCCCAGAGCTGCCCCAGCCCTGATGCTGGCTTTGCACTATGCACAGGCTGCACAGTGTGCCATGGGATTGCAAAGCCACCAAGTCACAGCTTACACTCAGCAAAAGCTGCTTCTCACCTGTAGCAGAGAGAGATGTTTATATGGCAAGTGGGAAGTGAGAGTCAAGGGATGGTTGGTTAGACCATGCACTTTAATGACCTTTCAAAGTGCAGGAAATGGAAGAGCTGAGCAATTACCATGGCTGTGAGAGGTTGCACACCCATACACAGGACAGATACACAATTCAGAAGCAACTGTGAGAACTGTCCTCCAGGCCAGGATAACTCTGGTGCACTGCTTGAGTGAGAAACTGGGTGGGGAAAAGCAACTATTATGTTGTCAGGAAAAACCAGCAGTGAGCATCTGGTGATACCTGCTTGGGATTCCTCCCAGCCTCGGTGGGACAGGGCTCTGCACCCCTGCTCTGCAGCCACCTACTCGGTGCAAAGCCAGCACCGATATTTGAGTGCTGAAGCCGCAGCCCTCACACCTGTCCCACATCCACTGAAGTTACTGGACTCGGCATTGAGCCACAGGAGCCCTGTGCAGGAAAGGCAGGGCTGCTCAGATCTCCCCTCACTTCCAGTGAGAACCCCCACCATCCCAGGGCTCGCCCCCGTTGCTGGCATCACCACCTCTCCACACAGATTCAACCCCCCTGGGTTCCATCGCCCATGGAGGTTTCGGCCATAAACATGGGAGCGTGAAGAAGAGCATCGCCAAAGCCAAGCCCAGCACACTCCGACCTGGACGACAGCCCTTATCACCCCGCGGCTCCTCGACCATCCATGGGCACCCCAGGTCAGAGCGCACCGGGGGGACGAGCGAGGACCCCCGTCCAGGGCACCTCCCGCCCAGCTGGACACGGGCAGGGGCGCGGGCACGCCGCCCCGGGAGTCCCACGGGTCACGGTCCCACGGGGACCAGGGGGTACCGCGGGGCCAGAGGCGCACAGAATCCCGCCAGGTCCGCATCCCTGGGGCTCCGGCAGGATCCTGCCCGCCGGGATCCCCCAGCTCCCGCCGGATGCTCAGCGGGTCTGGATCCCACCGAACCCCCGGGCGCGGCTCGCGGAGCCCCCGCACACCCTCGCCGGCCGCGGGGCGGCGGCCGGGCCCCGGGGAGGCGGCCGAGCCCCCCTTACCTTTGTGCCCGCCGAAGGCGCCGTACCAGGAGAGCGAGAGCAGCGCGCACAGGCAGCCGAGCAGCAGCGTGAGCGCCGTGCCGCTGCGGAGCCTCATCGCCTCCTCGCCGGCGGGGGCGGCCGCATGTCCCGGGCGCGGCGCGGGCTCGGCGGCCCCGGGGGCCCTGGCGGAGCGGCGCGGGAGCGGCGCGGGAGCGGCGCGGGAGCGGAGCGGGGCTCACCGCCCGCACCGCCCGCTCGCAGCGCCCGCGCCGGGCCCGCCGGGCGGGCGGGGCGGGGCCGAGGGGCGGGGCCGAGGGGCGGGGCGGCAGCGGGCGGAGGGCGCCCCCGTGCGGGAGAGTGCGGGTGCGGGAGGGTGCGGGTCCCTCTCTGCGGCGGGGCGGGAGGAGAGGGAGAGTGTGAGATTGTGAGTGTGTGTGAGTGTGAGAGTGAGACTGTGAGTGTGTATGAGAGTGAGACTGTGAGAGTGTGAGTGTGAGAGTGTGAGTGTGAGAGTGAGACTGTGAGATTGTGAGTGTGTGAGTGTGAG
Organism: Lepidothrix coronata; assembly: GCF_001604755.1. NCBI lineage: Eukaryota > Metazoa > Chordata > Aves > Passeriformes > Pipridae > Lepidothrix > Lepidothrix coronata. Next base: position 701,601 of record NW_016690324.1, on the reverse strand, counting down.
AGTGAGTGTGTGAGTTTGTGAGATTGTGTGTGATTGTGAGTGTGTGTGTGAATGAGAGTGTATGTGTGTGAGTGTGAGTGTGTGTGTGTCTGTGTGAGATTGTGAGTGAGTGTGTATGTGAGACTGTGGGTGTGAGAGTGTGTGTGTGTGAGATTATGTGTGTGTGAGTGAGAGTATGTGAGTGTGTGAGATTGTGTGTCTGAGTGTGTGTGTGTCTGTGTGTGTGTGTGAGTGTGCATGTGTGTGATTGTGAGTGTGAGACTGTGTGTGAACGTGAGAGTGTGTGAGAATGTGTGTGAGAGTGTGTGTGTGTGAGATTGCATGTGAGTATGAGAGCGTGAGTGTGAGTGGGTGAGTGTGAGATTGTGTATGAGAGTCTGTGTGTGAATGTGTGTGTGAGATTGTGTTGTGTGTGATTGTGATTGTGATTGTGTGGTGACTGTGTGTGACTGTGTGTGTCTGTGAGTGTGCATGAGTGAGTGTGTCCTTATGTGAATGTGTGAGTGTCTGTGTATGTGTGTGTGCGTGTCTGTATGTGACTGTGTGTGTACATACATATGTACGTGTGCACAAGTGCACATTCTTGTGTTACACATATAACTTACATACCTGTATCCTTGGCTCATCCCTATCGATGCATAGAAAGGTGTCCCCACGGGGTGTGCACAGCTGGGGCACTGTGGGGGGTGTGCAGGACAAGGTCGGGGGGCAGCAGCAGTGTACCCTCGCTGCCATTCCGGCAGAAGAATTTCATCTTGGTTAAGGAAACAGCATCTCATGTTTACTGAGAGAAAATCAATGCCAGATTAATACCACAAATGGAAGCTGCTGCCTGGAAGGACATCATTCCTCTTCCAAAGGACCTGGCATTCAGGGGTTATGACCTCAAGCTGCTTGCCTGGGTGAAAGACAGAAGAAATCAGATTAAAAAATTATTTTGCTTCTGTTTTCTTCTGTTAATGGGTCCAGCTTATTTCATTACAGACCAGGAGGAGCTGTACAGTGAGGTCAGGCTCCACAAGCATTTACGTGCCTCCATCATCTGAACTTGTATCTTTGGTTGTGCGTGAGGTCAGGCAGCTCGTGTGCCCCGTACATGGGTACATAATTCCTCCAGTGAAACTTGTCATCTTCGGTTCCCCAGAGCTCTGCTAGCGAGTAAATATTTCTCAGACGTGTAAATATTGTAGGACTGGCTTCCAGTGATCAAAGTCTGTTGTTTGAGATGTTTGGATCAATCAGGGTGCAATGTACAGCAAAGCTCTGCCCGTGCCAGAGGCAGGAGCAGTGATGCAGGCACTTGGCAATGCTCGGATACAGTCCAGGAGTTGTCCCAGGTGGCAGGCAGGGATGAGCTGGGAGCCAGCTGTGCTCCGTGGGCACATCTCCCAGCAACACTCCAGCAGACACAGGAATTCTTCTGAAACAGGGAAATCCTGCAAACGGGTGCTCAGGCCTCTGCTCTATTTCCTTCTGGAAAGGCGAGGGGTGAAGGGAGCTCAGCGCCAGGAGGGGTGGGTGCAGGGGCTGCCTCAAGATGCTCTGGGTGACACACGTGCCTTTGAGAACTATGCAAGTGCATCAGGAAAAGCACAGGTTGCCCATTTCTGCAGGAAATGATCTTGTCTAACTGCATCCTTAGAATCTTCTCCAGTTCATAAAATAAACCACGTTTTTCAAATCTTGAAATGGCCTCTCCTGGTGGTTAGAAAATCCTGGAAGGAAATCGGCAGAGGGAGCCCTTTGGACGGCACCAAAATTTCCTACCTCCCTCCACTGCCAGAAGCCAGTGAGGAGCTGCAGAGTCCCAGCACAGACTGCTGCTCACACCGGGCCCATCCCTGAGAAGGGAAATGCACTGAGAAACACTCTTGGGAATATTGAAAAAACCGAGGGGGGCTGGACCTGTGCTTCCTAACCTGGATTTTGCGAGGCATTGCCCAAGCGACCGTCCCCATGAGAACACGAGCCAGCAGTGGGACAGCCGAGCCCTGGGGCACTTATCCTGCTCCCTGGTGAGCGCCCACGCCCCAGGCTCAGCCCCAGCACAGCACAGCCACCACCACTCGCTCCTCGGCTGCAGGTGGAGCCTCCACCACACCAGCAACAGCACTTGCACATTACAGCAAAGAGCAGCAGCCCAGCAGCTCTGTCCCACCCAAATCACTGCTTTCTCGCCTTGAACCCACGCGTTAAACCCAGATTAAACCAAGAGCGGGTTCACAGGAATTAATGGCAAACCCCCACCCAGAGGTGGCAGACAAGTGAGAGCCACTGGTGGGAAAGGCATGTGAAATCCTGCTGCAGTCACAGGGTTTGTAGAAAGAACACGTAATGTTATAGTGCATTAGATGTTGGCTGTTTATTTTTCAGAGGTGCAAAATGCTCTTTCCACTCGGGATATGTGGTGTGCCTGCAGTGGAAGAGAACAGAGGAACATTAATAATTTCTCCAAGACAATTAATTAGACTCTTTCCCGAGGATAAAGTTTAATCTAATTTCTGCTGTAATACTTTGTCTTCATAAAAGTCTGTAGAAATTAATGAGCTTTATACCACCCTCTCATGAAAAAAAACTTGGGTTCTCTTGGACAAAATGAGGGACTAAGCAAAATTGCATCACTTGCCATTTTTTTCTCAGATTTGCAAAGGTCCCTTTTATTCTTGAAGTCCCTCTCTGTTATCCCAGTTTTGGCTTTTATTCTACTTTTAACAAGTAAGTTTTGAGCTTTGGCCCTTTTGCAGAGCAAAGATTAAAATATAAACTGCAGAGACCCAAAACCCCAGCACCAAATAGAGAGAGAGAAGATGTTTTTTTTAGGTGATCTCATGGTCTTTGAACTGTTGATGTTGGCAACACTGAAAGTGCTGCAGAAATGAGGGCCTTCCACGGGAAGCACTTCCATAGTAATCCACAGGTCCTGAGGCCATCACAAAGATTAGAAAGAGAAAACATTCATTAGGTCTAGGTAGAAAATGTAATCCAGATTTATATTTGATTTTATCTAGTTCTCCAAAGAGAAGAGAGTTTGGCCTATCTGTGAGTGGGTCAGCCTCGATGCTTCCCAGGCTGCTTTAAACAAGAAGCACTTTCTGTTTTTCTCATAAACCAAAATAATTTTATTTTGTATGAATTTTATAGATGGCTGTGTTTAAACATCAGTAGGGCTTGTTTCAATGCAGTACAAATGTTTTCAAATTCTCCATAGCCACAGGAGATGAAGATGACAACAGGGTGCTTTACTTTCAATGTGTTGACATGTTGATGCTTTAATTCAGGGCAAAAGCTACAAGTCAGGTTCTCAAAGCAACACTCACCCCAAGCAATTTGTGTGGGTTGCAAAAAGTTCTTTCTCACCTTCAGAAGCATGAAATCCTTATGGAATTCCATGACACCCGTAGTGTGCTTGTACCTTGTGCTTGCTCTCCACCTGTTCTCCCAATCTGCTCCTCGGTTTCTGTGAAAAAACTGTCCCAGAGTTTTCTGCCCTTAAAAGTTTCATACCACAGAAATGAGAAATGCTGCTGAGGCTGTGTAAACATCTGACGTGGCAGAGCTAAACTTCAGGAAAGATCAACCTCAAAAATGAGACAGCAAAAAACACCGTGCTCTGCCTGTGCCGGTGAGGAAGGAAGGCTTCTGCTTCCGAGGCAGAGAACAGCGTTTTCTCTGGGCTGGAGGAGGAGGGAAGTTGTCATGGGACGGGGCTGAGTCACCCACCTCTGACCCGACACATCCAGAGGATCCTGCACCTCTCCAGAAGCCTCTGGAAGGAGCGGGTGGGATCGTGGCACCCAGACCTGCCCACTATGGCTCTGCACCGTCCCTCCGGCACCACACACCGTCCTGCCAAAGCCAGGGGGGGCCCGAGGGCCAAACCCGCCCCTCCTCACCGGGAGTGCGGGGACAGCGATGGGAGCCTCAGGCTGGAGCAATGATCTGAGGAAATATTTCCTCTGGAATATCATCCTCAGCCTCTGTTGTGGTTTGCAAGCAAGGAAAAGATTGGACACCCCCCGCCCCCTCCGCCCCTTCATGCCTCTAAGTCTTTACTGTGAACATGCAAAGTCTGCACATAAGGAGTATTTCTGGTGGTGGTGCCCTCGGAGCAAAAATCTCACCAAATATTTTTAAACATTTCCCAGCAGAAAGTGGGAGTAGAGAGAAAGCTGAGCACTTCAGTGATGCTAATTGCTCCTTTTTGAGTCTTTCCTTTCTAACTCGAATTTTTGAACTCAGCTTTTTTTTTCCCCCCATTCTCTTTGCTGTTCCTTTGCTACATCCATCTGTGAAGCTGGTTACTCAGCAGCTAGGACAAGCTACTTTTTGGGCAGAGGTTGCTGTACTGCTATGGGATTCGTAAGGAACCTTAAAAAATCATCCACACAGCCTGTGCTTCATGCTGAGAATCAAAAAAATCCACATCCACCAGGGAGACACTTCTCAAGAGAACCTCTGTGAGAATACAGCCCAGATCCTCATATGGCTTCTCCAGGGGGCTGAGAAACCTCCCGGAGGCACATCCCAGAGCTGGGGACAATGGGACAGAGGGAGGTCTGAGGTCTGTGCTGGAGAAGGGCTTGCTGGGAGGAAATCCCCAACCTCAAGGAGGAGGAGCAGGCACTCAGTGAGTCACCCCTGTCCCATGATCGGTGAGGTAAGCTAATGCAGGCTGGTGAAAGCCTGTTTTCCTTATGTTTTGTAAAAGTGCATGATGTCACACCCAGAGAGCTGAGCGTGACTCAGCAAGTACCACCAGGAGAAGGGAAATTCCCTTTGGCATTTGGACCCTTCCATATTTGCCAGCGGGATGAAAACTGACACAGAGGAAAACTTAGATTTCTGGTTTTACTCTGGTGAATTTCTTGGTAATTATAAATGCATTAATCAATTTATCTGGAAAGAGAACTGAGTGGAAAAGACCCAGCAACTTGAGAACAACCCTCTGTGCCTCAAACACCCAGGCAGGGATGGAGAAGGGAATAGGAACTGGTGCTGCACCAACTCAGAGCCTAAGGAAGGAATGTGCTGGGGCTGGATCTGAAAATGCAGGTCTCTGGCTCTGTAAATGAGACCAAAAGCAGCCCTTGGAGTCCTCAGAAATAGAACATGAGACAGACATGCTGGAGGTGCTGCTTGGTGAGGCAGATGCAACACTGTCAGCAGCGTGTCCTGTACTGCATGTCCTTCTACTGCTGGTCCTGCTTCTGATTTTATGGAGAAAAAAATATAATACAACAATGTCAAGTCATCAACTTCCACCAACATTTTCAGACATAAGGATACACACAACAAATAGGCAAAAGGGAAGATGAGTGTAACACGGCTTTGCTGCCTGCCCAAACTTTTCAATATCCCGTGCTGTAAAAGCTGCCGAATCATTTCCTAAGCAGCATCATCCAGGCTTACACCTGAGTCTGCTGATGTTTAAACTTTAACTTGCTACTTCATGGTGGAATATTAGCCGTGTCATAGCTAGAAATTGAAATTTCTAGAAAAATCTTCAAGTTAAAAGGGGCAACCTTTTCTACTGTAAATATTATTTTCCAGAAAGGTGTTGCAATTTCAGCATTGCCACATATCTGCCACAAACGTCTCTACATGAAAGGCCAAGTGTTTTAACATATATGCATAAGTTCAAGAAATAAACTACCTCCCCATTGTGGAAATTAAAATGTATGCTTCTCTTGATTACAGAAGATGATAAATCATGACACAGTTTCTCCTAAATTCTTGTTATCTTAAACTAAGAAATACAACATCAAGAGTCAGAATGGTCAGGGCCTTGGGTGAGAGGAAATTAACACCAACAAGGAACCTAATAATCATTGATCCATCTTTATTTAATTATGCTTGGACAGCACAGGCGGTGTGTTCTGCCAGCTGAACTCTCCTGTGGCCGGATTAAGAGGCCTGTCAACTGTATCTGATCTGCAAAAAAATGCTGCTGCCAACCAGCTTGGAAAGGCCCCAGCACACCCTCCTTAATGTCAGTTGTGTTTACACCAGTGTCTTTATTTTTAGACCTCCCTTCCGAAACACGGGGGTTCAGGGAAGAGTTATTTATTCCTGTCACGCTGGGCATGCAAACCCTCCAGCGGGTGCTGCTGCCCCGGCACGAGCGGGGCGGGCGCGTGGCTCCCCAGCGCTGTCCTCTGTCTGCTGTGATGGAAAGGACAAGCAGGACGGGGATGGCCAAGAGCTGTGACAGCACGTGCCCCGGTACATCGTGGTGGGTAATGTTCAAGTGGTGACTGGGACCAGTCTAGCCCAGTTCTGCCTCATGATGGGCACATGGATGGTTGTGTTTCCCCAGCGGTGGGTCTCAGAGGCCATCGGCCACCCAGAAGGTCCCCATGCCACACTCACTCTCCACTGGTGCTTTGGTTACCAGAATAACCCCGTGCCCCACAACCTGCATGGCACTGTGTCTCCGCGCCCAAACCAGGGCACAGGCGCTACTCCGGGAGGGCTGAGCAGGGCAGGGAGCAGACACAGGCATTTGCACGTATCCACAGGATTTCCCGGCTGCAGGAAACGCGCCTTGAGCGCCTTCCCCTTCCTCTCGGGGAGAACGAAGCCGGGATGGCGAGGGACGGGAAGCGGGACCGGACCGGGACAGCGGAGAGTCGGACCGGGGGGCGGAGCCTGGGCCAGAAGGGGCGGAGCCTGAACGCAAAAGGGCGGAGCTTGGACCAACGTGTGCATATGCTCTAGTGGGGGCGTGGCCTCGAGGGGGCGTGACCTGCAGGCACCGGCAGTATAAAATGGCGGCGCCCGCAGCCGCTCCCGCAGCCCGCCCTTGCCGCTCCGCCTTGAACGTCTGTCTCGGCTCCCGACGGCAATTCCTGCTGCGCCACAGCCATGGCGGCGCTGACGGTGAAAGCCTACCTGCTGGGCAAGGAGGAGGCGACCCGCGAGATCCGCCGCTTCTCCCTGCCGCCGCCCGCCCGCTACCGCGCCATCTACGACCGCGTCGCCGAGCTCTTCCAGGGGCTGCTGCGGGCCGGGCCGCCGCCCGCCTTCCGCATGCACTACAAGGGTGAGCGGGCAGGGGGGCTGCGCTGCGGGACGGGCCCCGGGAGGGTGTCCCGGGGGTGGGGGTGTCGGGGCGCTGCTACCTCGCTGCCCCCGCGCCGTGACCCCCGACCCCGCACCTTACCCTGTGCTTTCGCCCTTCCCAGATGAAGAAGGGGACCTGATCGCCTTCTCCTCCGACGAGGAGCTGGAGCTGGCGATGCCCTACGTGCGGGATGGCGTGTTCCGTGTGTACATCAAAGGTAGGGCACCGCGGGGCTCCGGCTGTGCGCTGGGCTGGCAGGGCTCCCGAAGTGGGAGCAGCCAGCCCTGGCCCTTCCCCTTGTCCTCGAGGGCCTGGTGGGAGCTGCGGCCTTGCCGAGGGAGGGTAAATAAAGGGCAGAGCAGTACGACAGAACATGAATCCTCCCTGCTGGGGGTGGGGGTTAACAGATCACAAGTTTCCTCCCAGCCCTGTCAGCCGGTCCAATGCGAGCTGCTGTTGTCATCCCGGCTCCCTGGGCACATTGAGCTGGCATTGGTATCTTAAATAGTCACAACAGTGTGTTAGGAAGCCTTAATTCCAGCTTTTTCAGCGCATAATAGCTCCCTAGTCCGTTTTGTTCAGGTGGATACCTGTAAAGCTTTATCTGCAGCCTGTCTAATGAGTCACACCAGCCTGGGGCTGTTGTCCCCATTCTCATGTTGTGCCTCCTGGCATACGCCTTCCTAACTCCTTCTCCAGGCACATTCTGTTCCTGCAGTGCTTCGGAAGGTAGGATGAGAAGCCAGATAAGGTTGTGCAGTACTAATCTAAAATAAACATGCCAAGAGGTATTTTGGATAAGCAGTGATTGGTTTTGGGGCCAGGTATCTTTTCAAAACCCCTTTGCACTTGGTTTAAGGTCTCTCTCGTGCCCTCAGCTTGTGTTTGGCAGCCAGTGTAAAAATAAACTGACCTAGTAAGTTAATACTGCTCTGACAGGGGCTGTTTGTGCTTCCTCCTCTGCCTGATTTCCAGCCTGTAAATAGCAACCTATTCTTGATGGAAAGTTCCCTTTCCCTAACAGAGAAAAAGGATTGCAAGCGGGAGCATCGCTCGCAGTGCAGCCAGGAGCCCCCCCGCAATATGGTGCACCCCAACGTCATCTGTGACGGCTGCGAGGGACCCGTGGTGGGCACCAGGTTCAAGTGCAGTGTCTGCCCAGACTACGACCTGTGCAGCACCTGTGAGGGGAAAGGCATCCACAAGGATCACAACATGGTGATGTTCCAAAGTCCGCTGCTAAATCCGTTTGAGGTGAGCAAACTCTACGGCAGGGAACTAATGAATGGGGTATTCCTCAAATTTAAGCCATGAGTTTCAGTTACTTGGGATCTGGTGGTGTGACATGAATGTTGCCCTTCACAGTGGTTTCCCCGAGGACGCTGGCTCCGTAAAATGCGGCACGGTGTTCCACCCTTCCCATGGATGCACTGCTGGGGGTATCCTGGGCCTGCGCCTCCATGCCAGAACTCCGGGCAGGCTGAAGCCACCACTGCAGCCCCCAGTGCACCTGCTGCAGAAGGTAAGAGGAGATGCCCTGGTAAGCAACGTGGTGGTGGAGCCAGGCTAGCTGAGGTTCTGCAGCTCTGGTGGGAAGATAGACATGGGAACTAACGTAATTTGCTTGAAATAATTAGCACCTTTCAGCACAGAGTGGGATTACTTTAAGGCATGGTTGGGCCCATGCAGTCGATGAGGATGCAGATAAGAGTATCTGGAACTGAACCAAACTAAGCCAAGCTGTTAGGTCAAGCATGTCACTGCCTTCCAGCATGGCTAATGAGCCTTAACAATGCTAATGTTGGCTTTCTGTTCCAGAGGTAGTTCAGAGGTAGTTCAGAGTTAGTTTTTCTCTCTGTACTGCCTTTGTTGTGCACTGTATGTGAGTGACAGGAAGGAGCACAAAGCTGTCATGGGGACACACACTGTAGGTGCTCTTTCCCTCTGAGCTTCTGTGTGTGCTAACAGAAATTGTTTTTCTAGAAGCTTCTACTAACAACCAGCCTCAGGACCCCAACGTCACCTTCCTAAAGAATGTTGGGGAGAGTGTTGCAGCTTTTCTGAGCCCCTTGGGTAAGTGCCTTACAGTTTGTTACCAGGTCAATCCCTGGGACTGGCTTAAATGTCTGTTTAACAGGAGCAGCAGTCAGCTGTTCTGACTAGTATTAGAACTACCTCACGCCTACTAAGCCTCAAAGGCTTAGTTTACACCTGGTACTAATAATGCCTAAGCTTAGAACAGCCACTACCTTTTCAGAGCCCTCCCTTGGTAGAAAATGAGGCAAGACTTCATTAACATGTGAGCACTGGAACACTAACACTAAGTCAGTGGTCACTCTGGATTTTGCCTGGCTTATGTGGACATAGATACAATTCTGCCCTGGCCCTTTTAAATATATGGCTTGTCTGTGTAGAGCAAGATGACTATTTGGTGCTTAACTACTCTTTATTTAGAGAAAACTATTCTTTATTTAAAGAAGGCTTTGCATTTTAATTACTACATGTTATATGGCAAACTGTAGCATTGCAGAAGCTTTAGATGTAGAGCGGGACTGACCCATGCTCATTTAGGACTGTGCTTTGGAAAAAGCTCTACGACTTTGCCTCTCAAATGCATTTCTAGGTATTGAAGTTGATATCGATGTGGAACACGGAGGACAGAGAAGCAAAGTGACTCCCACTGCTCCCAATCAAGAGAACAGTGGTGAGGCAAACAGCAGTGCTCCAGCCCAGAACGGTCAGACCAAGCCAGACTGGAATAACACAGGCCCTGCTACAGAAGTAAATGTTGTTGCAGAACAGATACAGGACATGGTGATAGATCCTGTGCCCACACAAATGGAAGATGGCCCCTTCCACTCCCAGGTACAAGAACTATGACACTAATTTAATAGTGCTGGCTGAGGCTTTGCTAAAAAGGAAGATAGTCACTTGGCATGCACTGTGGGATTGAATATTAAGATGACAGAAGATTAAGTGATATACAACACCTTTACAGGTTTACAGCAAAGGTGGGGGGATGTCTTGTGCATGTAGTTCTTTATAGTAAAGGCAGATAGTAGGAGCATGTATCCTGCCTGGAAAGCACTGCAGCACCTGGACCTGGTTTTTTTTTTTTTTTGTTTTTTTCCAGGAACACAGTGAGTCCAGCAGTTCATCAGGGGGTGAGGAAGACTGGACCCACTTATCATCCAAAGAAGTGGATCCTTCCACGGGTGAGCTGCAGTCCCTGCAAATGCCAGACACAGATGGTCCAAGCTCCCTGGACGTATCTCGGGAGCCTCCCCAGCCAGGACCTACAGGACTGCGAGAAGCTGCTCTCTACCCACACCTCCCACCAGGTAGGAGAAAGGTGCAGGTTTCATAGCTGAGAGTAACTTTCACTTGAAAATGCAGATCTGTTTTAGAGGTGGGAGGAAGCAAGGTCGTGTTAGTTACAGCTAAACCTGTCCCTGACTGTTGGCAAGTTTGGCGGCTGTTGCACACTGTTAGAGACAGTCAGGTGGTTCTCCTCTTGAATGTGGGCAGCTAAGTCTTAACAAGACTTCTGACCTTAGGCTAATGTGCCATTTGAGCAACATGACAAAGGTGCTGTCTTGAATTATGTCCTTGCTATGTACTGTTCAAGAGAGCCTTTTAATGCAGCATGTGGACAGCTCGTACTCCCTGTGGCTTTAGGGCACGTTTTTTTGATGAGAGCCAGTAATACTATCCAAGGCCCCTTAACTGAGATCAAGAGCAAGGCCAGCTGAGCCTGATTCAATTGTTTTCTTAGCTCTGGTTATGTATCATTTATCTCAAATGTTGGTGTTCCTGAGGGACAAAGGAGAGCATTTCACTGGGGATTTGTACCACCCACATCCTGTGTGGTATTAGAGCCTTGGCTGCTTTACCCATTACATGAAATAGTTGAACTCTAAACCATTTTTCTCTTCACAGAAGCAGACCCTCGCCTCATTGAGTCCCTGTCCCAGATGCTCTCTATGGGCTTTTCTGATGAGGGTGGATGGCTCACTCGACTCCTGCAGACAAAGAACTGCGACATTGGGGCAGCACTAGATGCCATCCAGTACTCCAAGCAGCCACCTCACTTGTAGTAGTAACAAAAAGCACTTTTCTAACTGAAAGAAGACAATATAGCAAAAGTCATTGCAGTACATCTTTTCTTCCTGCTAAGGGTTTCTGTCTCATGTTCTTACGTGCTTGTAGAATGAAGGATAAATAAATACTACTGCATGTGATGTGTCTGAGAGTTTCAGTATCACAGCTTTATTGCTTTCTGTACTGTAACTTAGTTAACAGAGTGTAGGGACTAGGCTGAAATCAGCCTAGGGCTGCCTTTTTGCACATACTTTGCACACTTAGAGCTACACTAAGGAAAGGAAATCCAGTGCTTTGCTGGCTCTGCAGCTCTGGAAGAAAGGGGTGTGATGGGAGATCTAAACAAAGATGTAGTACAGGGGAAAAGAGCTGTGCTTTTGTAAGGAGGAGTTAATCACAGTATTTAATTGTACTGGCAAGGAGTTCTTAAAGCCTGGGAGCTTTCTCCCCACAAACTGACCTACTTCCATTCCTATTTCTAGCTGCTGAGGTTGCTAGACAACACTGTAACCTGAGAGCAATGGTCCCTCCCCCCTAAACACAACCATAAAGCAAGTAAACAACTTTAATAGTGTAGTTCTAATAATAGTAGCTTAGAGTGAAGCCACCTTCAGTTAAAAATTGTGCCTCAGTGCTTGACATATTATAGAGACAAGAAAGCAATGCCAAAGATGTCTGAACTTCTCAGAGATCATCATCAAACTCCTCACCTGTGCAAAAGAGTTTTTCACAAGAAATGTTGCTCAGCTTTGGCCCGGGGTTAGAGTTAACAAGGGTATTTGCCCTGCTGCTGTTATCCAAACAGCACCTTCCTGCAGTAGTTTCTATCTGACTCTGAGGTTCTTTGGAGCATCTGGTGCTGGGCAATTTCATAGCCAGACCCTCAGTGCTGGCACTACACTTTTTAAATTTAAAACCTGTACCTTGAGGCTGAGTTCCTCCAGCCTGTTCTGAGCATCTCCTGGCCCCACCAGCACCTGCTGCAGTGGTGCTGTCCAGCCCCAAACCTCCACTGCTCCCCCACAGTGACAAGGTCACCCCAGCAGTGTTTTCACTGGAGTTGTCAGAAGATGAGAGAAATTTCCCCCACTTCGATGGTCTGGCACAGGTGGTTGGGGGTTGTGTGTTGTCCTCAGGCACTGCAGCCTCACAGACAGCAGGAACCACGCTGCCTCCAGAAACACCATCTCTGCCATCCCCATCAGGCACTGCTGCAAAGCATTTCTTGTGCTGTAAGAAGGAAGAGGGCTTTATTATAAATCCAGCACACAGGGCTAGGCTGCACAAGAGCATTAAAGGTGGCATTGGCTTTGCCTGACTGAAACCTTTCAGAGAGAAACCCCCAACACAATTTTCTTCTCCCCAGTCATTCAAATAGAAGAGCAGAGAAAGACTCATAAAAATTCAAAATTATGATGACACAAAAGAGGTCAGGAGAACACTGTTTTGTTTTACTGGTCAGAAGCATCTTCTACAGCTAAAATACCTCAGTGGTTTTAACCTTTTTGGCTTGGTAGACAGGCTGGAAAACTCCATTTTCTTCTGCATGCTCCAGAACATCACCGGAGAGGAAGCTCTTCCGATGTTTCCTGGCCAAGAAAACCATTCACAAAGAGGACAGATTCGCTTGACTTTCACCAGATCACCAGAGAAGTTCATAAAATGCAGGGCTTTAGCAATAAGAGAAGTTTTATCCCCAAACACCAAACCTCTGCTCAGTTCAGGTCATACACTGCAACCCCTATTTTGTTCAGCTCTCAGAGATGAGCTGCCTCCCACACCTCCAAAACAAGTGTCACCACGCAGGGGCAGGAATTGCAAAACAAAGTTCTCTCTGTACCTTTGTTCTCCCACAGTGTTCTTCCTCTGGGAACAGAACTGTTGCCTTGCTAGAGCTGCCTCCTCCTCCTCGTCTTCCTGAGCATCGCTCTCCTGGTCCAGATATTTACTCCAGCGACTCCCTTCTAACGTATGACTTCCCTCCTACAACATTGGAGAGTTACTGAAAACACCAAAACACGGGGTTCTCATTTTTGGCATTGTTACACATGCACTGAATGCCTCAAGTGAGTCAGTTCAGGACATGTCCCTGTATCGTGTTCCCAGGTACAATTCCCAGTGGAGCAGAGTTTCTGTGTACATCTCATTCTCCCTCTGCAGGAGCCTCTCTGATTCTATCACCATTTCAGCTGTCTGAACCATACAGAGGGATCACTGGATTCACCTCGGACAGAATGGGTTGGTATTTACCTCAGCTTTGTAGGGATTTTACCTGCTGGACTGAACTGTCCTCACGTTGTGCTGCTCTGTTTTTGCTGACATTTACAGAGTCTTCTACGCACCTAAAACAGAACACACTCTTGTCTGTTGATTCACAGGTTTCAAATCACCCAGTTATATCACAAGGGATTGGACAGAAAGCATGGATAGGGACACAGTATAGGAGGCACATCTGAAAACCCAGGATCTACATAAAAGCTGATGCCAAATGAAGAACTTGCAACATATACTGACAAATACTTGAAAAAATCTGGTTAGCAAGTAACTCTTTCTACACAAATACTTTGATCTAAAGCCACTAATCATGAAATGACAAATTCTAATTGAGCATAACTAGGGATATAAGAGCATTTCTTTGGGACAACAGTTTGAACTCACTAATTATATCCCAAGAAACCAAGCAAAAAGGGAAATTATTTTGCAATGTTTTGAATGTCACGATTTTCTGAGAATAAAAATAGCAACCCTCTTTGATAAAGTGAACAAACAATGAGTTTTCTTCCCCGAGCTTAACTCTGAAGCACTGTGTACACACAACTAAGTTATGTAACCACCTTTGATTGATTTCTGAAAATAACCTCAAGTAAAAAGGAAGTTGGACCAGTTCAAGACCAGCTCAAGATTAAACGATTTATAAAGAGATTAAAGAATGAACTAAACAGGAAGGTGCTATTCAGATTTTCCAGCCCAGCAGGAATTACACAGAAATCTTTGCACTAAACAAGTCTTTTATCAATAGCAGCAGTGATTACTCAACAGATTCCCAGTGTGAACCCCCTAAATGCCAATAGTTAGGTAGAGTGGAGGATGTTTTCTTTCTGAGGATGTAATCTGATGAGGATTGTAATCTGTAAAATGGACATCTCCACAGTCAGGTCATCAAACAGTACATAGGAAAGAGCAAATAAAAAAAAACAAAAACAAAACCCAAACAAAACTAAAAACCAACACAACAAATCCAAACCCTATTGCATATATATTGATGGGTAAAGGCCTGACCAACACATGCTACTGATCAACCAAACTTATCTGAAAAAAAGTCCTTGTAAAAAGAAACATGCTGGGACACTTAACCCAATGAAGAGCTTGTTCCTTTGAGGTGAGGACAAACCCTGGTTAGAGTTAGGGGTCACAACAGGCCAGAAAACCCTCCTGTGAGCTCAGATTGAGTAACAGGCAGCCCGTGTGTATGTGCATCAGCTGCAGCACATTAAAAGAAATACACAGATAAAGATTAAACACTGTACCAAGATGTCCAGCCAAGCGCTTCCTCTGCCTCTCCCTGCAGCAAGTTTAACTTCTGGACGTGGTGCCTGCAGTCCGGGCCGGAGCCCTGCCCGTAAACCTGCAGGGAATGAGCGGACACGGGGCGGAGGGAGCAGGTGAGGCGAGGGAACCCCCGGGGCACCCCTGAGGTGCCAGCGAGGGCCGAGGGGCTGCCCTCACCTTCTGCACGGCCTGCCGCTGCCCGCACACGCTGCAGCTCCACTTCCCGCCGCGCTTGGCCTGCGAGGGCGCAGAGGGGTCAGTGAGGGGTCAGTGAGGGGTCAGTGAGGGGTCAGTGAGGGGTCAGGACGCGCAGCCCCCGTCCCGTCCCGTCCCGTCCCATCCCACCCCACCGGGTGCACTTGGAAGCGGCGGCAGCGGCAGCACCGCAGGACCCGGAACTGCTGCGCCATCGCGGCCACGTGACCGCGCGGGCCCACAGCGCCCCCCGGCGGCGGCACCGCGGGGGGACACGGGGGGGACACGGGAGGGACGATCCCGAACAAACACATCCACTCACCGCCCGGAGCCGCCCCACGCAGGAAGACTCCCCGCAGCGCCGCGCAGGGCTTAGTGTAAGTCAGAGGGCAGGCTGGCTGTGAGTTAATACAAGTAAAGTTCTCCCAGGAGGGAGAACGCGTCGTGTTTGAAGCTCCACAGTCACCAGGGCTGCACCTACCTGAAACTGTGTCAGCGTCTGTTATATAAAAAGTGTTCAGAATAATGATAAAAAGGAAGGAAAAGAAAAGGGGGGGAAAGAAAGGGGAGGAAAGAAAGGCAGAAAAGAAAGAGGGGGGAAAAAGAAAGGGAGGGAAAAGAGGGGGGAAAAAGAAAGGGAGGGAAGAAAGGGGGAAGTGAGGAAAGAAAAGGAAAAAAAAGAATAAAGAAAAGAATAAGGAGAGAGGAAAAGAACCCGTGAAACCAAAAATGAATAAGAAGAAAGAAAGAAAATAAGAAAAGAAGGAAGGAAAGAAGGAAAAGAAAGGAAGAAGAAAGGAAGAAGAAAAGAAAAAAGGAAAGAAGGAAAGGAAGAAGGAAAAGAAAGGAAGAGGAAAGAAGGAAAGAAAGAGGGGGAAAAAAAGGAAAAGAAAGGATGAAAGAAAGAAAGAAAGAAAGAGAGAAAGAAAGAAAGGAAGGTAGGTCACACTGCAGTCTCACCAAGTCTGCTCTTTTCAATAACCACCCTGGACAAAGAACCAGCAATGTTCCATGAGCTCAGAGAAATAAAAGGCAGCCAAATAGCCTGTAGGATTCTGGTTCATTTATTGAATACATGACAGATAAGACAGACAGTGTAAAATCACATGTATTATTTGTACTTTAAAAAAATTACAATAAATTACTGAATAATTAGTAAAAGCAGTTTTACTAATGGCTGCTCTCCAGTGATACAGGACAGAGGAGGCAGAGAAATAAGAAATATGTACCAGCTGTGAATACACACTGAGAATGTCACGAGGATGAATTAACACTGAGTAGCACACTGAGTAGTGTTAAATGGGAACATCCACGTACGTGTCCTTCCTACCCTTATACTGTATGTGTCCTTCCTACCCTTTTATTCCAAATGCCAGCCAAAAGCTGGATCAAACCTTGCCTTCAGTGCGGGGTCTGCTCTGGCCGAGCAGCAGCGCCTCTCCCCCTGGCCCTGCAGGGTCACTGCCTGCGTGCTGAGATGAGTTCATCTGTAGTAACAGCATTAATTCTGCTTCCTTGGAGCACACACCCTGCTACCAGAAGGGCAACTTCTAGTTTCCTCTGGTTTTAATTGATTTAAAAGAGCACTCCCTCAGTCTCCCAGTTATTTTGACTCTAACTGGAACGAGATCTAGTGTGGAGGTTTCCCATAGCGGGCTGATGGCAGAGGGCCACGCTGCTCTGAATTCTTTATAGGTATAAATGCCCTTGGATGTGCAGGAGTTTCTAAGAGCATGTCCACTGCTAGACTTCAGAAAGGACACACTGAGCAGCAGTGCATGGCACAACACTCCTGCACACCTTCCTGCCCCAAGCATTTGTGAGGGCTGACTGATCAGAGTATTCTTAGGGGTCCATCTAAAACCTGGACCCATCACTAGCTAGTAAAAGTGAAGAATCAGCAATAAACAGTGAATGTACCGATAGGGAAAGCCCAGCAGACCAGTGTGCCACTGCCCTGGAACACTGAGGCTGATTCACTGACTTCTAATTTGGGAACTTATTCCCTCATCATAGCCATCATGGGTCCACTGATTGACTCAGTATTACTTCTGCACTGAAGTCAAGGAGCTTGTGGCTTCCCAGACAAAGTAAAACCAATGGCTTTCAGATGATTAGAAAAGCAAATGCTAGAAAACTAGGTTTGTCTGAAAACTCCTGAATGCTGAAGGAGAAAGTAAGTGGTCGTACACTATGAAAATGCCAAACCACATCTGAAAGAAACCTGAAGGTCTGAGCAATGTCTGTGTTTAGATCTGAGGGTGCCGGGAGCAGTGGGGTACATTTGCTTTATAGCTGCTGAGTCACAGAACAGCTTACAAGAAGAACTTACAAGATTATTTATAGGTCAGGGTCCTATAGCACTCGACTACACTGCATTAGCTCTCGGACTGGCAGCCAGAGGTGAGCATGGTTTCAAGCCAGGCTGCATCTGCTGTGCAAGTTACCCAAGAACCTACAGCAAACAAGGGCAGGCAAGGAGCAGTTACTGTCTGAAATAAAACTTCATTAAAATAAAAGACAGCAAAAGGCAAACATGCATAATTTATGGTGGTAATTCTATATGTCAGGGGCTATTAGGTTCTAATGGCTCTCGAGAATGTAAATCTAATTCTGTCAGCCAGAGTAGCCAAAGAAGCACCTACACAAAACAGTCACTGTCAGAAGCCCCTTATGAATTGGAATCTATTGTAATTGTGTAGTTACTGGTCTCTGATTAAACAAAAAAAACCCCAAACAGAAAATACCAAACCATCCTGCCATCTGCCACTTTATCTTCCCGTTTTATCTCCAAAAGACAACTCCTGCTTTCTTGAGTTCACCCTGACACAGAGGAAAGTTCATAGTCACTGGATGAACTGAACTGCCTCTCTACCTTCTTCTGATCCTTGATTTTCTGGAGAATGTTGACCTTCTTCTCAAAGTAGTTTACAAGGGCTGTTTCTGTCAGCATGGAGGCCAAGATCTGCTCGAAGGAGATGGACCAGTCAGTGTCAATGGTGCTGCCATACCTGGCAGCTGCACTGCTGCCCTCACAGCCCACCAGGACCGTGTCGTCCGCAATGTCTTCGCACTGCAAGGAGCCTGTGCTGACCATGGAGTAGGAGGACATGGACATATCATCTTTGGTTTCATCATCTGATAGCAGCTGTAAAGGAGAGCCTTGTCCTTCCCCCGACACATCTCCTAGAGTTTGGTTTTCCTGCTGTGTTTTTTCAGGCTGGGCATCAATGCTGGCTTTCTCCTCATGGTCAGCTTGGGGTTGCTGCTCCACTGCCGAATTCTGACTCTGTTCAGATGTTGGTGACTCCTCTTCACTCACAGGATCTTGGGTATTGTTTGCTTTGCAATCCTCAGACTTCCTTGTGGGTCTGTTGGAGAACTTTTTGCCAACCTCCCCAATTCGCAGGAGGAGACTGGCCACAGTGGCGATGGCATGGTACAGCTCCTGCTCCACGGGGTCCTCGCTGAACATGTTGTAAAGGGTCTTGCATAACTCTATGAACTGTTCCTTTAAAAGACAAAGACCAAAAAATCATACTTCAGGCTAAAAAAAGTTTTCAGTGGCTGATGAAGCAACAGGCACCATCTCGAATGACTCATTGTTTATTTGCCTTCCCACCAAGTAAGTGGCAACTGACTCCACTGACTCAGAACAGTCTGACACAGGCAAACTCCCCTCTCTCTCCTGTAGTGGCTACATTGAGACACAGCTGGCAATTTAACAGGGGTGGGTTTTTTGCTGGCAAATGAACAGAGTAGTCACATATTCACAGTTAAGAAAATCTTAAGTTTTACTTCTATTCTGCTACTCTTCTGTGGTCAGCTGCTTACAAACTGGTTTAAGTAGCACCCATCAAGGAAATCAGAGACAAAAAAGATCACACCACTCATCTGACTCTTTTCTGTAACCACATTCTTCACTCTCCACCAAGCAGCTGTAACTTGAGGCAATGCAAAACCAAAAGAGTCAAACAAGTTTCTATGACCAATGGTATTATTTGAGACACCCTGCTCTGGAGGGAAAACACAGATTGCAGTTCCTACAGGAAAAATTGGTCTGGGAGGAATCCAATACATTTGATTGGTTAAAACAAAGCAGTTTGTCCATATCCACTGTGGAATTTAACAGAAACGTGTGGAATTAGAGGTTCTAAAGTTCACCAGACCAGACCAGCAAGGCAAGCTACAGGTAAAGGACTGAGCATGCTGGCACAATGGCTGCACATCCTGCTGAATTCCCCACTAAACTGGAAACCTTCACATGCACTTCTTACCTGGCTCATTTTGGGGAGGTCTTTAATGGTTTCTTTCTTGGACTCTTTTTCCTTGGCCCACATTCTTAGGTAGTATCTGTAGTCCTGTGGACTGGTACCTTTCTCCTCTGCAAGGCAAGAACAAGCCACCAGCGAGGTGGTTAATGGTTTCAGACTTAAAAAGTGAATGCCGTGCTAGCAAAAATCAGGCTGGAGGCAGGTTTTATTGACAGTCCAGGAAAGCATATACCAGGAATGGTGTGTTGTTTTCTGCTGGTTTATCTGATCCAGCTCAGCAGAGCAAAAATTTTAACAGTGCTGCATCAGCTCGACTTCTCATAAATGAACTCTATGAGTTGACAACTTACCCAACATGATTTACAAACACTGTGATCTTGGTATGTACAAGAGTTGGAGCAGTAAGGCATAAGAGAATTATTTCCCAGCTCACCTCCCACTTCACCTCTGTCCACAGAGGACACTGAAAGGTCTCCTTGATCAGCATGGGACAATGAACAGTTCATAACATGAGAGACAAGACTAGAGTGTAGTTTAATGGATGATGAAATTACCTTTTTCTGGACCATTCTCATTTCTCCTTCCTTTATCTTCTTGGGTTTCTAAAAAATTATGGAATTATAAAACAACAATTAATAACTGATTTTCAGCAATACAACACACAAAGAGCTTGACAACTCAATATAAAATTATACAAGAATATATTTAATAGAAGTTAGATCTCACACTCCCACATCGTGTTTAGAGGAGTGAACAGAACAGGATGGAAGCAAGAGGCTGATGGGATGAGCTGGATAAAGAGCCACACTCAAAAATTGGGTTGAAAAGCTGAAGTAGAGGGCAGAGCTCTTAAAAGAAAGGGTTAAACAGAGATATGAAAGGCAGCTAAGCAATGTGATGGCCTGAAGACAAGGAAGTTCAGTCATCCAAAGCAAGATAATAAATGGAAAAACCCCAAACCACTACTGAGCATGTATGTGACTAATACCTACACTCATCACTATTCACTGACTGAACTGACACTTGAGGAGCAATTTGCAGTCTAACTTCACAAACTTCTCTTCTGGTTCCCTACACTGTCACTAGAGTAAATAGGAAATCTTGGTTCCAACTCTGACTGTTACTTTAGCCACCTAGCACCAAACTGCACAAATACCTCTTGTACTTACTCATGTATTTTTTAAGCATCATTGTATTTTGGTAAACATTTAGCATGACTAACATACTTTGACCTCCTACTTGACAATCCCTAAAATTGTATTTTAAGAAATGCAGTAAACCAGTCTACTAACAGTTTTTCAATTCAATGGCATGCATCCTTATTCCTTTAAATTAGAAGACTGTGGAGTAGGCCCAGGGATCACCTACACAGGCCAGCAAGCCTAGCACCTCATCCCAGTTTATTCTGAGCATATTTTCAACCACAAGTTTCTAGGGTGAGATAAATTCCACTAAAAGAAGCCAGACAAAACCTATTTTGACCAGAGTTGAAACTCAATAGGTAGAATATTCTGAAAGATATTTAATTACTTATAGCACTTTATTAATTGTGAGAGTTTCACAAGAGAGGAGCAGCAGCAACAACTTCAGAGTATTTACATCAGCATAATGGTGCTGGTAGGTGGTATCAGCACCATAGTCATGCTCAGTGCATGCACATAACCCATGGACTGACCTTGAGACTCACAGTGCAGGCAGATATCCAGCTCTGAGACAAAAGGAGATACTTGAGCAGCAGAAAAAGGGGTTGAGGGGACAATATCCCAGATAAAACAGAAGAAAAGGCCAGACATAGACAGACACAGAGAAGGAAACAAAAACAAGAGAGACAATGAGACTTGCATGAAAAACCTAAATCATGGTGGGAGACAGGGGCTGGTGAAAGCACACTGCTCCTCCTCAGCAGTTTATGACTGTGCTTCAGAGCATGCTGTATCCTGCATGAAATGGGCACCGAGGAGTTTTAGCTCCAAACTTCTTCCCCATCATGCAAAGAAGACAGCAAGCTCAAACACACTGGCAATCTTAACACACTGCCAGCATGAGACCATGCCTTGCACAAAATCACTGTCCACAGCACATGGATCTCTGCTGCAACTCCTGCCTAAACTGAGAGGTAAAGGCAGCAGTGTTGCATTACCTTCTGTTGTCACATCCTCTGTGAAATAACTTGTGGCCTCCAAAGCAGATTCTGTTTCCTCTGGATTCAGAGCTGTATTCACAGAGAAGCAAATGTTAAGGTCTCTAAGGTAACTGAACAGCAGTATCACCCACTTCATTAGCAAAACTCATGAGGCATCCCATTTCAACTGCATGTCAGAACAGACCCTGTTCAGTAGCAGCAATATACAGCAATATACGGAACTAATCACTCACCAGGAGGCAGGTGAAGTTTGTAGAGTACTTTGAGTTTTTCAGTGAGGTCACCATGGTACATCCCACCTGCAAAAAAAAAAAAAAAGGTCAAGAAAAATAGGATAAAGAATCACCCTCTACTCACAGGTTCAAACCAGAATAAGTTCCCATGCGACAAGGAAACGCTGACTGCTCAAAGTCCCGTGCAGAAGCAAATCCACTCCAAAAAGGTCTATTTTGTTTAGCTTGAGGCTTCCTGTCACCCTCCCCTCGTGACAGCGTACACACCATTCTCTCCTTTTAGTTCTCTTCTTGGAGAAGGACCGAAACGTTTTTTTTGCAATATCCCATCTTCTCCCAGAACACCACTTACTCATTCCTGTCACGAACTCCTTGAAGTTGATGAGAGAATCCCTGTTCTCATCCAGAAGCCGGAACATCCGCCCTGCCAGGACAGGTGTGTGTGCCCCACAGGCCCAGGGGGTGAGGCTGATGAAGAGGTCTCTGAACTGCTCCATGTCTATGCGATACTGCTCCAGGTACGGCAGGCTCTGATCCCGGCGGGCGGCGGCGGCGGCGCGGTTGTTCCCCCAGTAACAGCTCATCAGGTACTTGGCCTTTGGGGGGAAAGGATCAACAGGTGGGATTATACTGCACCACAGGAGGGGAGACTGTTACAGCTCAAGAATAGCACTGAGTGAGCAAAGAAGAGACATTGCAGGGCACGCTTTATCTCCCCCATTATTCCTAGTGTTACTTCACTACAAAATAGTTTGAAATGAAGGAAGAGATGGGGATTTCGGGAAAAACACAAAGAACAATTTAGAGGGAAAAATACAAAACACGATTTCAGGTTTTAACAAAATGATGCTCAGGCTTTATTGCAAAGGGAACATGCAGGTTTTAGAACTAAGCCTCTTTCTGAGTCTATAATACAGTGCAACTGAGTTTGCAGTGCCTTTGATAAATGCTGTTGGGTAACATCACTCTTTTAAAAATATATACCCTGACAAATAGAGGCAAAGCCCTTAAGTAATCTTGTCACAATTACAGAATAAGTAAATGGAAAATCTGAGAATAAAAACTGAGGTACAGTCAATCCTAGCTCCCTGTTCTAAGTGTTATGTGACACTCCTTTCCATTGACTCCACAGTCTCTTTCAGAGTAAGTATCATTCAAATACTGTGAATGTGTTTTGGCCATCTTTGGGGGAAAAAAATTAAAAATAATCATTCAGATAGGGCCAGTCCTACTGGCACCATGTGTGACAGGATGTCACATTTGTTCTGATAGGTAACATTAAAAATTGAAGCAAAGTCATTGCTTCCCTTTCAACTTATTTTGCTATTTGTATTCTCTGTGTCAGAACATTCTTCCTCACTCTTGCTTCTTACCTTGAACACTACATACAGCTCTTCCAGTTCTTCAATAGAGAAACTGATGTCACCAGACACAGCTCGGACCTGTGGTCAGGGATAAAATAGAGCAAACAATTTATTTTGAGGGTAGAAAAATTAAATACAACTCACTGAAAAATCTGTATAACATAGAAGAGAAGAAATCAAGTGCAAGGAAATATGACACAGGATGGGAAGGAAAAGATAACCATTCTAATATCCCTTGACACAGGTCGGGAAGACAGTCTGTAGTCAAGAAGAAACTGCTGATGCTTCAAGTACTTAGAAAAAATATTACTGTGCTTATTTCCTCTTTGTGCAGACCTGACTGAGCAGACTGTGTTGCCCCTTCCTCCTTTTTTTATCTTCA
This sequence comes from Lepidothrix coronata, assembly GCF_001604755.1. Lineage (NCBI taxonomy): Eukaryota > Metazoa > Chordata > Aves > Passeriformes > Pipridae > Lepidothrix > Lepidothrix coronata. The sequence goes on along the minus strand of NW_016690324.1, from coordinate 678,297 downwards.
GAGGTTTGACTCAGATGGATTGAAAAACAACAGTGAAACAAACAGTAGGACATGGGAGATAATGGCAACAGATACGGACACTGCCCTTTGGCCATGAACCCTTCTGTAAAGTTCTGTAATGCATTTGCATGCTCTCTAAATGGCAGTAAAATAATTATCTGTAGCAAGCTTTTTCTCAAAGATTCCAGGCAAGCAGTAAAACAGACAGCACTAGGCAATGGAGACTATGACAAGGCCTACAAGTGTTTGTTATCTTCCTCCATGCCACAGCTACAGCGCAGAGTTTCTTGATGCTCACAGCAAAACACATCTCATGATTGTGCCATCTGGTAGCTCATTCAATCTGGGAGTCACATACCACACTCTTCTTGGCTGTATCCTCCAGAGACTGGATCACCTTCAGCCTTTGTTTAAAACGCATTTGTTCAATGTCATCTGCCTTCAGATTGCTATATTTCTACAAGAAAAGGAAGCAGACCAGGTCAACTTCATCTTCTAAAGAAAAAAACAACCCAGCTTCAGTTACATGTTCTTTAACAAGTGTACTATCCCCTCAGAGATGATCTCAACCCACCAGAAGCCTTTTACCAGCAGCAAGATTAGAAAAAATTTGAGCTCTATTCCCTATTCCCCCCTGTCCTGCAAGAAAAGTAATTCAGAATTCATGAGAAATCCAACATCAGAGGTTTCTACAGAACAGCTGAAAAAGGATCTGTCAGGACTGACAGAAATACAGGTCCTGTACTGTGGTAGAGACAAGAGAGTAGACAGGTTGTCATTCATTCCAGCCCTGTTTTTTTATCTCTAGGACCCCTATGGGATTCAGCTAGAAACACCTAAGTTCAGAGGTTTTTCTAATGACTAGGTCAGACATTTAATATAAATTTGGTGACACTCTATGATAAAAAGAAACCAGGAACAAACATAGATGGCAGACTTGAAGAAGCAAACAAAATATGCAGTATAATGACAGCTGCCTGCCTGTAAACAGCTGGAAGGGGACAGGATGAAAAACAGGAGATAAAAAGGGAAATGATCCCACACTTTACAAAGCATAGCAGAGAATGTCAAACATCAGTTCTCTCCCGGTCTTTTTTCCATCATTCAGAATCAAATTTCTTATGAGTTTGTTTTCAGTATGAATAATGAGGTCCACCACTGCAGAGGTATTTCAACAGCACGGGCACCATTCTGGGATCACCTTCCTATTACTACAACATAGGTCACAGCTGAGGATTCCTATGCATGTGGACTGAAATGCTTCCAATGTTTCTGCAATTTACCTTACAATTTTTACCCTGAATTTTCCTCCTTGACTCCCTAGCACTGGCAATCCTCAAATACAAGTAAGAATGGAGACCTTTAGGCAAAGCAGAAAGAAAACTCTAGTCTGTAACTTTTTACTTATTTGCAGTCTTCATTTTAGTCCCCACTGGTGTTGGTGAGACTCTCTGTAATCCACAACAGTCAACAGTGTCAGATTCTACTCACATCAAGCAAGTGGAATAATGGCTTCAGCCTGCAAATCCTGAAGCACCTCAAGCTATGAACACTGTTCACATTCTGGCTGCACAAAGTACAAAATGGGATGTTAGGAGAGAAAAATCTCTTGGGCAAAAACTAAGCCAGAACCTCACCTCATAGGAGGTTTTGATGAGTTCAAAGATGTCGATTTCCAGTGGTGGGTCATCTCCACTCGTCAATAAGGCGTGCAAGTGGGGAATAGGGGGAGAGACACTCTGCCTGTTAACTACATTGTCCAGGTATCTGTGGGGAAAAAAGAGAACAGATGCAAGACTCTTGAGATTAGTGTCTGAAGTAAAGTTGATTTTCACCTTATTTTTGGGGTATCTACTCTTTTGAAAGTGGGCTTCTAGTCATAAGCTGCGTACCTTGCTGCACATAGAAAAGATTCCCATTTCAAACAAGAAAATCTTACATTTACGAGACTTGGGAGATACCACTTGATAAAGTTTTATTTTTCTAGAAGGCAATTCCAGACAGGGTCTGTTCCTAATAGCAGAGCAGAATTATTATGTGAATTTTGAATAAACAACCTTTGAGAGATCAAATTCGAACTGAAATACAGGAATGTATTATACTGCAAAGCAAACAATTCCAGAAACATGGGATTACTCCATAGCTGAGCTAACAATTTCAGCTGTTGTAGACAGCAACAGCAAACCTCTCTGGAGCTCAAGTTTCATCTTAGAGTGTTATCTGTGACCTGCTGTGTAATGGAATTAGGCAGAAAAAGAGGATGACTAAAAGGGCACTGTCACTATTCAGTTATAAATAAGAACAATGAATGGTACCTGCCCAAAATAGTCATGGCTTCACCTTCATCACAGCACTTTAACAACTTCTCCATGTTGGCATCGAGTATGGCCAGTGACACCTGCAGGATAAACTTGATTCCCTCATAGAAAAAACAGTCGACAATGACCACGGCACTCTCGAAGGGCATGACACTGAGGAAGAGAGTGAGAAACCAGGAAAGGGATATGGTGGAAATCACTCCCAGGTCCTGCATCTTTTCTGACAGCTGTGGAAGATACTCTCGTGTGAGTTCTTCAAAGATCCCTTGGTCCACCAATGCACCTGAAATGGACAAAAGAAACAACAGTAGAACTAAAACTGGTGGTATCATGGTACTATACCCAAGCTAACCAATTATTAAACAAAACAGTGTGAGTTCACTTAGTTTCATATAAGTCTCTGAGAATCAGAACTAAAATTAAGATATTCAGTTAATTTTCTTCCCCATTTGCAATAAAAACAACATATTTAGATAAAGACTATTCCTACATTGCAGAGCATGCAGACACAGAACCTCTCATTGATTGATGCATTTTCTCTGAATGGAGAGGTGGAGGATTACTGATATTATGGTATTTACACTAAACTATACTCTTTTATACAGACCCACTTCAAAAGCCCATGAAACAGTGCTTTCACTAACCTTTCCTAGGAGCCTATTTCAAAAATTTAATACATCATTCAGATGGGTAAGACCAAAACTCAATAATTTTCTTCTAGATAAGCCTCCTTACTACAAATGGTCCCTCCTGCTACCAATTTTTAGTTACTTCATCTTCCCTGTTACTACAAGGCAGTACTACTACCTTGGTAGCCTGTAGTGTCTCTTCCTACGTCTCCATCACACACCTGCGACTTCAAATGGAACAGGGTTGTGCTCCCTCATCTTTAAAATGCTTCACATTTAATTAAGTCTGAACAACAAAATGCTCCTGGGAGATGCTGGTGCAACTGCAGCTGAAAATCCAGGCTCCAGCACGGATTTGACAAAGACTCACCCACCACTCTTGTGTTGTAGTAGTCTGGCAACATCCGCTCACACAAAGCCACCAGGAGCCAGAAAGCCTCCTCCTCGTTGCAGTAGAGCAACAGCACCGACGTAACAATGTTCATGGCCTGTGAGCCAGCACAGCCAAATACACAGGTACAGGACAAAAACAAGAAGGTCTTCATGAAACCTCTGCCATTCATCATCATCTAACTTTAAAACCATGAATACAGAAAGCTGTTACTAAGAGTCACATCCCTTTCCAGCTCTTACTGGTATCTGAGTCAATGGATGCCCTTAAACCAATGTACTTTCCTGTTTTCAGTTCCTCTTTTTGTGAGGCAGCAAATAATATGGTGACCTTTTGTCAAGCACTTTCAGAAAACAATGTGACTAAGAATAATTTTCAGAGTTTTCACAAAAAGCTTGGTAACAATTTGGTCATAACAGAACATAATGAGAACCTCTAATACCACAGCAATACACAAAATGAACCTGAATGTCCACCAGGTTGTTTCATAAACCAGCAACTGGCTTCATTTTCAATATACTATCCATGTGCAACATCACTGGTTTGATTTAATTGCTCTTTTTAATGAAACCAGAAGATGTTTTTGCTGAACTGTGGAAAGCTCTGGCAGGAAAACCAGTAAAGACTCTGACATTACATCTAACAACCATATGAAAAATCTATTTAAACGTTGTATTCAAAAGGTATTTAAGAGATGTTGCAGCATAAGGACTTCTTTCCTACTGTCCCACCACCACATGGACAGCGTGAAGGAAAGACTGAAACTGAACAAAAAACTGCAGAAAATGACCAGGTCAGTCACGGTCACTGTGTCAGACTAACAAGTTTAAGACTTCTTTCTTACCTGACAGTACCCAATTGTTGGATTTCTGAATGCATAAGCTGTTAAGACTCTCCGGAGGGCAGCAATTCCCAACTCGTTTTGGAAGGCAGGATGTTCTGGCATAGAGCGGTGCAGATCTCGCTCAATTTCCTCTGTAGCGAGATTGTACTTTCCCATTGACTTTTCCACAAGATCTGCATAGTAACCAGGATGAGTCACCATCTCGTTCCAAGCCCCTGAAATGGCAAATATCACTTTACCTCTGGAGCTTTGGAATACAGATTTTATGCCCACAGCTTCAGAGATGAGGGAGCCAAGAAGCACCGCATGAACTCATCAACTACAAACAGATGTGAAGGTATGGGAACAAACTCATTATTAAATCACCCTGTTAGAGTCTAGGTAACAACACTAAAACACAAAGGAGGCCAAGCGGCTACTAGTGTCATAAAAAAAGTTATTTCATGACTGTGATCACTGCATTTTTGGCAAAAAACCCACCAAGAAGTATCATTCAGGTGGAGACAACCTGTCATTAATTTCTTCTGAAATGAGCTAAGATTCATACCTTTTCCCTTGAGATGAGCAGAAAGCTTACTCTTGCTAGCTGTCAAAATATCCAGCAGAACATCCTACCTGAGAAAAGGAGCCACAGCTCTCCACGAAGATTCTCTGGGATTCCTTTTTGCACCAGCTCCCTCGTCTTGGCAGTGCGGTACATACACATCCCTCGCCCATATTCAAAGAAATGAATGTTCCAAGACTCTTCCTTCATCTTCTCCTTTGCCTTCATAGGAACAAATATTGCTATTTTAGGAGATTAATGCATTTTTATGTTTGTAGGACAGGTGATTTCTGCATATACTCAGATCTGCACTTCCCATGAGAAATGCCTTGTGACATTTAAATCTCCTCTTTTTTGCTGAAGGGTGTATATGCTAATTTCCCCTGTTCTGAATCATTTCTGACCTTGCTTAAAGTCAACTTTTTACAACACTAACATGGGCTGTGCAATGGCACTACACCTTGCAAATCTCCACATAAATGCAAGCAGAACCATGGATTATGATGATTAACTAACAAGCAGAGATATCAGTTCTCTGCTCTCTTGATCCGAAGAAAAGTAGTTCCTCACAGCCACAAATTCACATCCCATAACACTGGTAATACTCATTTCTCAGCCTCTAGTCAACTATCTCAGGTGTGTCAGTACTGACAAAGTAAGCTGAGGGTTAGGTTCCACCTATGCAGCACTAACCCTGTGACAGACATAGAAGTGATACTGCAGGACTGACCTGGGATAAAATGCATTTTCACTCTTAGAGAAGACAAGGAAATCTGCAACCTATTGCAAACTTTTTAAAGTTAATTGTTTTACATTAAAATATTACTTACCCCTTTCGGTCCAGAGAGCTCCTCAGAGTTCCTTCTGAAGAGTTTGAGCAGTCCCTGTGAGGCTGTTGGCACTTCCCCAGCACAGAAGTTGACGGGTCGATGGCCGAGAGCAGACATGGGGCTGATGGCCAGTGGGCTGCTGGAAGGCAGCTCTGGAACCTCCTGAACAACAGAACAGAAAGTGTCTGAGCTCAGGCTGCCTCCTCCTCTGCCAATGGCCAACAGAGACAGCACTGGCTGGTAACAAACACTGCTAACACACTGTAAGGAGCATTGCTCTGAAAAGTTCCTCCCAGCTATTTCCTCAGTACCTCGCAACTGGCATCAGCCAAATTCCACTTCCACTCCCTGTCGGTGCCACATGGTTTCTTGGACGGTGTTCTCTGCAGGAAGTCAGAGATTCTCTGCACCAAGAAATCTCGATCTTTCAGATTGGCAAAGAAGAAGGTCATTTTACTTTTAGTGCTGATGGACAGAGGGCTGGGCAAGACGCTGGAACTATCTGCTTTCTCAACTATTGTCACCTAGAACACAAAGACAAGGACCATTTGGATCTAGCATGTTCTCCATTATCTAAAAAGCACAGCACAAGAGACAGAAGCACAAAAAAGACAAGAAAGGCCTGCAGTCTTAATATATAGCTAAGAAATCCCCACCTCCCTGAGAGGAATGATGAGATGACAGGCCTCCTCTGCCCTGCTGGCAAAACAGATGTAATTGTTGGAAACAAACATCTGGCCAGGAATATGTGTCTTGTTGAATGGTGTCCACAAGGTACAGTCTGTATGTCCATCCAGGCATTCATCCTTGGGCAACCGGAAAGTGGCACGGTAGCACTCATTTTTGGCTCGAGCATCCAGGTCTCTGGGGAAAAGTAAAGGGTAGTACCCACAGGTTTTTTTCCTTACTTGAAAAACCCACTCAAACACTAATGCTAAGTTCCAATCACAACCTTCAGACTGTAGTGTGTATTCTTATATTCCCTTCTCTAATTGAGATGCCACCCCTTATCTGTTTTTTCGGACATGCCTCACTGACAAGGTATGTCCTGCAATGCAAGATAAAATATGCAAGTGCATCTGCAAAACTTAAATGCAAAACTTCTCTGCTACACTACAGAGAACAGCCCCCAGTGGGAGGATTTTTTACAATAGAAATCTATGTTACTTTTTATAAACCTTCAACTTCAGACAAAGGGGCTGGTGTAGTTTTCTTCTTTCACTTTTTTTTACATAGGATTTTTGGCAGTTTCTAGTTGAAAAATCCTTCTAACAGTGCCTAGTCATGCATGAGAAAGTCACGAGAGTGTGTGTGAATTCAGCTCCAATTTGGGATGGGAACAAAACACAGTAGGCAGAGGGCTAATGGCTGAAATAAGTGATGCAGCCCCTAGAGCGAGAAAACCCCAGCGGCACCTGGGAGCTACAAAGTAATGCAGACTTATTATTACAACCCTCTATTATCTATCTTCTTTTCTCACTGCTGGAAACATATACCTTTTTAATGCAGAGATGTTCTTAAGAGGCTTCCTGGGCTTAGGGAGAGACTTGTCCTGCAGGAAGCTCTCGTTATCCAGCAGCTGCCGCATGGCAATGTTGGCCAACTGCTCCATCAGCTTGAATGTCTCGTTGATGTTGAGGAACATGGAAAAATAGAGTTCACTGTCCCTTGTGTTTACTTTAATGCACTCAGGGAACAGCAGTGTAGCATTTTTTTCTAGCTGGGTTACATCCACCCACTGGATCACCAGTGTAACTGGGAAAAAAAATTAAAAAACACGGTTATTACAATTTGAGGCAAAACAGCAATTAATCAGAAATGAAGGTCAAGCAGCTACCAAGCTCTCAGTGTAGCAACATTTTTCCCCCTCTTACAAATGGGCAATTCTTTTCTTCATACTTTTGCTGGGTTCTCCAAAAATACTTGGAAATAATCTTTGGGATTAACTAGACTAGAAATAATGCAGTTCCAAAAGGACTATCTCCCATCCAGTAAATGCTTTCAACTACAATTACTCAAGTTTTCATTAATTCTTTCCAGCAAATCAGCTCTGGACTCAGGAGCTCATGCTTTGTAAATACTGGGTCCTGGCAGTTGTACCAGATGAAAATCACCAAGGTAAAAATACTCCTTGGTTCTCTAACCCAGTCTGAGTAAAACTTGTAAAAAGTAATCCAATTTGAGTAAAACTTCAGCACAACTTGAGAAACATTTTGAAAAATGACTCAAGCATTCAGTATAAACAGCACTGAAGTGCCTGTGAGAGCAAACTATGGGCTGGGCTAGAGCTCAAGGATTCCTAAAAGGGAAAAAACCTGTCAGCCTAAAAAGGAGTTCACACAGAACATCAACTGCATCAAAAAGATCACAGGAAATGACAGAAAAACAACCTGCAGGCTCGTAACTCACCTTCTTTGCCCAGCAGGAAAGAGTAGAAACAGAGGTGATTGACAGTGAGGTACAGCCAACCCTGCCTGGGTACACGTCCCTTCCAATAGCTGCAGGAATAGTAATTGACCAACTTCTCCACCTCGGGCATCCCAAACTGCTTCCGCATCTTCAGTTCGGCCTCTTTGAATTTACCTGGATCCTCTTCGCTCTGGGGCTGCTCATTCTTGTTCTCTTCAGCAATAATGCCCTGAAGGGACATGGGAGGAGAGAGGGAAGAAATGGAAGGGAACCTCCCTGCTGACAGACATAACGTACAGCAAAGGGTCACAGCAGCAAAGAAGTAACACGGCACAGCAGTTTCAGTCCTGTCATGTCAGAGAAACAGCAAAGGCATGCAGAGAGGGCAGTCAGATCATGTGGGAGTCTGGGATCTGGATCTGCTCCTGAGCACATGCCACAAGCACTGATGTTTAACGTTTGACTGAGCTCCTCATGGCTGGCCTGGGAACACCTGGAACAGCCTGCAGGAGAACTGAAGTCTCTTTTCCCTTGCATACATGCTTCTTCAACGGGAAGAAGATCATCTGCCAGGAAGGGCAGAACTCTGCAATCTGTCAGATCCTGACTGGCCAGAAGGAAAAACAAATGATCACAACCTCTCTCACGCATAGAAAACACAAAGAATCTGACAGGAGAGCTGAAAATGACTCAAATTTCTGCTGTTCAATAAAGAACTGTATTTATAAGCTTGTACACTGGGAGATTTGTGGGCTGGGAATCTGAAGTGTGTTAACTGCACAACAAGCAGTCACCTGTCTGACTCGAAAGACAGTGGAAGTTGGGGTGCAGTTCCTTCACCCAGATGCCTTTCAGACCAGTGTGGCAGGGCAAGTACTTTGCTTGCAAACTAGAATTCTCTCTCCTGCATTTGTTGCTAGGTGAACCCTCGTTAAACATTCTCCCTGCATTCAAAGGTATAATCAGCAAGATTTTAAAGAGGTATTATATTGTAATTAGTAGGAGCATCATAAACAGGCTGTTCCTTGAGATCTACTGCTCCCACCTTTCTCCCCCAAACACATTTGTCCAGTTCTGACTATGACCTGATGCTGGCAATGTGTTCCATGACAATTTCATACCTATGTATGACTGAAAAAGATAAAAAAGGATAAGAAAATCCTCAAAACCGTCTCCTCATTCTTTCTCAGGATCTGCAAGTCCTTCAGGGAAACGTCACTTACATGTATCTTGCCTTTGACAAAGGTGGTGATATCTTCTTCATTGTCAAAGATGGACAGAGTCTGCAGTAAGTTATTCTCCAGCCACTCCCAATGCTTTGTGATCTCTTTACGAGATGAGCCTAGTTAAGGGGAGAAAGATGATGAGAAGAGCTAGGAAAAAAAAATCAGAACAAGGTCTTTTTTCCTCCAAGTTCACAGCAGGAAACTAATAATTACTGAACAGTGATCAGGATAAATCAAACACACCAACTGTGTACATGTCAGGGATATTTTATGTACACCAACATTATGCTTCTAATAAAATGTCTCCACTGCCACCAAGGATAATGAGCACACGACCAACAGATCATCCTATTAGCCAGTGCACACCAAACACGGCTTTTTTCCCCAGACAAAAAGCATTCTTACGTTCCAGTCAAGAAGTACTCTTTTATTCCTGGTATTCTGGAACAAAAATAACGAACTATCAGAAGAACCTTGAAATTTGAGAACAACTGAACTTTTTACACCTACAAAGAGCTTCCATTTCCCAGGGGCAATGGTCAGCAGGGACCATACAATTCCAAACCAAAGAGCAACCAAAATATTTACATCAGAAAGTTCTCTGCTTTCTTAAAAAAATACAAACAACTTCTCAGCAAACTTTATATCAAATAGTTAGCTGTCTTTAACCATACAGTCCACAACATTTCACAAAGGATAAGCTTCAATCTGTAACAAAATTAAAGAACTTTCCTACAGAAAGTTGCCTTAGTTGGCTGCCATTAATAATTTCAAAGATTTCTGTTTACTAAAAGGTTTCTTCCCCTCTATTGACAGCTATCACTATATTGTTGGCACAGAACCTCCCTGCAGAGGGTTTGTGTGTACAGCCCAATGGATTAGACAACAAATGTTTGTTCTGCTGCCTCTGTGTATAAGTTTACTTGACATCTATCCCAGCATCTGACAACGTTTCTAGAGCATGAATTATTTTGAGTAATACAAAATGGTTTATTTTAAGGGCACAGAATTAACAATCATAGAATCCTTTGTGGAAAAAACCCACAGGTTCAGCAACAACAGCAGGGGAATGCAGTCTGCGTCCTGTTTTGTTCCATGAGCTGCATCTCCCACCAAGTGACAGCAGAGAAATTGCTAAAATAAGCCTGGCCTCAATAACTGACATCTTTATAAGAACGACATTAGAATGACAGGCATGAAGGAGTAAAAGTCTGCAATTCCTACAAAGATGGCTATAAGAACACAGTGCTGAAAGCCTGAAACTGCATGTGTGACCATATTGCTGCCCACTAGCATGTACACACAATAAATTGCAAATAAAATATCTGCATTTTTCAACTAGAGAGCCATATACATTTATAACCTTAAGTGAATGCCAGTACTCTTACTTCCACAGCAAAATGAGAACCAGATATGATTAAAAAATACTTTGGCTGAAGACAACGTATTTATTCCAGTAGAATAATTTATCGAACTCCATTTGGGTGTTACTCAGCCCACCTCACTTTCCCAGGCTGCACTATATCTCAGTTTAAAAGAAACTGAGATATAGAAGGTATCAACTAAAACGCTCCTGAAGTTGTACAAAAATAACACACTCACTGAGATACTATAAAATTACAGATCTGCACCGCATGTGGCCACTAAATATTCTGCTTTTTCCTATGCAGTTTCTGACCTGCCATTTTGCTTTCTGTCTTTCTTACTCCCTGCCTCCACCCTCCCCAAAAGGGAAACTGAATTTCTGTGAAACACAGCAACTTCTGAACACCTCATCTGCAAAACTGAAGTGGCTCTGCAAGGGACAATATTGTGTTGGTTGCCTTGGGAGAAGGTGGGAACAGGAACATCTGTGGGCTTAGCAAATGATTCTTTCATGATCAGATTTTACGCCTCAACCACAAAGTGAGAAGTGAAGATTCTTATTATAAACAAAGTTGGTCTAACAAACACGTCTGAAGATATCTTCTCTTTAGCAAGCATCAAGACCTAAAACATTAACCAAAGTTCACCACCAGATATCAGATGGTTGCACCATTATATTCCAATACAGCAGTTGCATTTCTCAAGTAAAAGAGGTCAAGTATCCTTAGTGCTAAAAGAAAATATTATTCTAAGATATTTAACAGGCCAGAAATACAGAAAAAAATTGGATTAAGACAGTAAAGAGATTCCCCAAAGAGTCTCTGGCACCTTGAACAACATTACACGTTCCCATCTTGTGCCATGCTCCTGGTAAGTAAGTTTGGCACAACATTCACCATCCCACAGCAATCTTGGCTTTATCCTCTGAACAATCTCACTATGGCATTGCAAACAGGTACCTCCTAGAAGAAAGAAAATTCCTAACATTTGCAGCAACAGAACCTTTTGCAGAGCCTTCAGTTCCTCAGCTACCGTTTAAACATGACTGAGAAGTTCTGTCATTTCCGGCACTTTCCACTACCCCATCAGAAACTCTTGAAAAGTTTCCTGAGCAGTCACAGGATATTCTTATGTGGCATAACTGATCATCTGAACCAAAAAGGCAATGGAATAACCCAAATCCAGTCCCCAACAAGTCACGTCAGCACATACCACAGGCCACTGCCCAGTACACTTGAGAGTCCTGAGTCTGGTGCAGGATACGGTACGGGGCAACTCTGGCACTGGAATCCAAAACCACGTCTAGTGTTCCTACAAGGAGACCTAGGATGCAAAGAGGGAGAAATTAAAGCAATCCAATACCAAAACGAAGAACTGGGTTAAGTAAAAATATAGTATCATGACTACAGAAAAACGCTGATGCTCACAGTCTGCAGCTGTGATGGAAGAGCTCGGTCGAGAAAACGAAGACACACATCCTGTCACTGCAGGTAAAATACCAATAAACCAACTGCAGCCCGTCCCCCTGGCAATGGAAAAAGTTTAGATGGCAATTAAATGCCTACTAAACCTCATTATAATTCTCTGCCTTGCTAGGAGAATTTTCTAATGAAAGTGAAATGTATTTTCCTCTGTGGGGTTTCTGTTAAGAACAGTGATTTTTAAGCCTATCAAACTAAAAGACGTAAGAGTTTTCAATGTTGTATCTTTCAGCACCATCTATGCCAACAGCAGGTAAGATAACTCATCCAAAACAGAATCAAGCAGATCTAGAAAAACTGGTGCTCACAGATTTCAGGGATGTTTCTAGAAGTACTTTAATTAAACAAAGATGTCAGTGACTCAAAATTTGGTAATACAGAAGTTAAATTATTTTTATATAATGTTCAATAAAAAAGGAGGCACTTCCAGAGTAAATGCTGACAAGTCTCCAGACTTTCTAGAGCAAATCCATTTATTTCAATTAAGTCTATTTACTAGATAAATAAAATATCTAAGATGATGCTTTCCTTTATTATTCTAGATAATATACTACAAGCATCTTTAATGCAAATTATTTTTGCAACACCCTCATGATTAAAAGTTTTCTGACATCAGAACTTGGAAAGGGAGGATGGTTGGCCCCATGGCTCAGCATCTGGGAGGCCCAGTCTCAATTCCCAGATCCCATGGTTTGGCTAAGCCTGAGCAAACTGTACTCAGCCATATCTCATTCCTTATCATGAAACATGCCACTTCTTCCCCTTATCTCCTTTAGCTATCTGTGATGCAATTAATGGATTAGGAATATACCACTGATTGCATGTCAAGAGAAACACCATCCACAGGAAGCTCATCTGGCAATCCCTAAAACAAACACGTATACATCCAGCACAGCAGGATCTCAGCTCGGGCTCTGGGTTTCTTGTGTACAGTTTTAGACAGGATATGGATTAAAAGGTCATTCTGAATCCTTCCTGTGACTGTAGTGACCATGTCAAACATTGACACACAGACTGGTAACAAAACATTTAAGAACATGAGTCTGACAGCAACTTCAACACCTTTCCAGCTTGGCTGAATATCCCACTCTAACTCTGAGATGTCACTGTACAGTTCCTCAAGGAGCACACATGGCTTTTAACCCACTGCAGCTCTGGAGAGACTCTCTCACTGAGCTAAACCAGCTCAAGAAGTAAACTGGCTCAAAGCTTCAACCATTCATTTAAACATCAGTTTAGATGTCTCCAGAATAGCACTGGACATCACTTCTTCTTGTAAAACCCTGGGAAATTGTAGAATTGACGTATAGGCCTACATGCAACACTGCACAGATAAGTTATGTTACACCAAACAGAACAGTTAAGAATAATTTTGAACACTATGAAAAGATAAAATATGCTGAGGATGTTTATCAGCTGCCTCATTTCTTAGTTTGTATGTTTGGTTAACTGGGCTAATACAAGGCGCTGGCTGTAATTCAAAAGTGTAAAACGCACACTTTTGTTATTCACATAACCGTGCAAGCATTTTGCACACAAACGGGGTGTTTTAAAGGCGAGGGGATCTTTTGTTGCTGCTAATATTGCCCCTTGGTGGCATCCACGTTATTTTAACATCTGTCACAAACACGGGCTGTCCCCCCAACACACAAGGGGTACTTCCCACGGGACTGCACCCACCCAGCTTCACCTCCGGCCCATGCACAGCACAGATTCCACACCGCTACCAATCACAAACCACGCCTTACTGCCGTCCTCCGAATCTTGAAAAAGCACACAGAGCACACACACACACAAAATAAACCACCTCAATAATTCAAGGCAACGCGAGAAGGGTGAGGAGCCATTTTCCACAAGGGAAGCGCCCCGTTAGTAATTTGCGCTCCCCGGCAGCAGCACCTGAGCGCTGACAGCCCCGGCCCAGCCCCGCCGGGCCCCCCCCGCGCCCTCCCCGCGCTCCCGCACCCCGGGCCGGCCCGCAGCGTCCCCGCCGCGCCTCACCCGTGAGGCCGCCCCCTTTGCCGTGTCCCCGCCGGCGCTGGAGCAGGAAGAAGGGGTTGGCGCGCTCGGTGACCCACAGCGCGCCGGCCAGCAGCACCTCCTCGGGCCCCAGCCACATCGCGGGGCAGAGCGGGGCGCCCGGAGCCGAGCGGGGCCGGCCCGGCCGGGGCGGGAGCGGCGGCGGCGGCGCGGGGGGAGCGGCCGGGCCGGGTCACGGGGCCCGCACGGCGCCCGCCGGCACCGCGCCCCCTGGCGGCCCGGCCCCCTCACCGCCGCCTCGGAGGGTCGCGGGTTCGAACCCCGCGTCCGGAGAGCCCTCAATGACACCTCCCCGTGTCGCCCTCGGGCTGTCGGTCCCCTCCTCTGCGCTGAAAATACTTTTGCCAGGGAGGCTTGAATTTGCTGAGAATAAGGGGCTTATGTAGCAAAACATGGTCACGCAAATGAAAAATCTTCCTGCAGGCCCCACTGAAGCTGCCATTAGTTAAGGCAGGTTATTTAAATGTGCCTCCCACTCTACACGCTACAGCCTCCTCCAAACTGCTGCCCCCACCCCTGCAGGCATAGAATGGTTGAATGCTAAGGGTTGGAAGGGACCTCAAAGATCATCTAGTCCCAGTCCTCCCCTGCCATGGGCAGGGACCTCCCACTAGACCAGGTTGTGCAAGTCCTGATCCAAAGTGGCCTTGGACGCTGCCAGGGTTGGGACATCCACAACCTCCCTGGGCAACCTGTGCCAGCGCCTCAGCACCCTCACAATAAAGACTTTCTTCCTAATATCTAACCTAAATTTCCCTTATTTCAATTTGCACCTGTTACTCATTATCCTATCACACAGTTCCTGATGAGGAGTCCCTCTCCAACTTCCCTGGATATTGGAAGGTTGCTCTGAGGTCTCCACACAACTTTCTCTTCTCCAGGCTGAACAGCCCCAACTTTCTCAGCCTGTCTTTGTAGGGGAGGTCCTGTAGTCATCTTACTAACTTCGTGGCCTCCTCTTAAGTTCCATGTCCTTATGTTGAGGGCACCAGACTTCACAGTTCTCAATAGGCCCCTGGATCCACACACTGGGGACATGTTCAACTCTCCTGCCCAGGCTGGCGATGCTTCCACCTGCCCTCTGGGGAGGCAGGAACTCCTTTACCCTTTTTGCTGTGAACCACAGGTACCTCCAGCATCTCAGCCTCGTGAGCCAGCCTGTGCCCCACCAGGGTGGGGGGGTCCCAGCATCCCCCACCTGGCACCCAGTTCGTTTTGGTCCTTGCTTTGCAGGTCTGGAGCCCACACAAAGCTTGTGATCAAGTCCAAGGACAATCTTTGCAGCAAACAGTAGAGAGGGAGTTGCAGTTCCTTCCCATCTCTTGGCTGCAGAGCAGCTTCCCAGTAATGTAGTGAACCGCTACTCTTGTTTCAAAACCATTAGAGAGCCTCCCGGCAAACTCTGAAAGTGTTTCAACAGCAGAAAAGGTTGACATCTGCCATCTCTGTGCTTACTGCTCAGCTCCCAGGGAGGCGGGAATGCTGTGGTTTTTTTAGGCTATAAATCCTTTAACCCTGGGATGATCTGTCCCCTGTGTTAGTGCAGTGCCCTAATCCTAGCTGGAGCCTTTGTACACTACTGTAATATAACTATTTATTAGCTGGCTCAGCTTTCAGGGCTGTGCCTTCACCTCAATAGCATGGCCGTGTTTGGGAGCAGCATGGTCATTTCTGAAGGCTGGGTGTGCTTTGGGGAGGGCTTGAGCACTGGGAGAAGGTGCCAAAGGATCCTTCTCTGTGTTGCTATTGCTGATCCTGCTCACTATGTGCCATCATTCAGGCAGCAAAAGCTGTGGGAAGGTGGATTAGTGTCTCCAGTATATTCATAAGTCACTTTGAACCATGTGGCCTTTAGTGGCCTGAGATTTCTAGGGACTAGTACAGCAAATTAAAAAATATTTACAGCAGAGTGGGAAAAATCCTCTCTGAAAATGGATCTTTTAACAATGTTGTTCCACACTGCCCTCTAAGATAGATATATAAGAAATACTGGAGGGATTGGAGTCACTGGGCAATGCGCTCACCCTCCTGTGTTTTCAAAGACACCAAACTCACAAACCCCATATTTTTTAAACTGCTTTTTATTGAAATGTAGTACATTAGCAAACCCTAACTAGTCAGTATACACTATTAACATATCAGCATATACCACGTAACTACAATACAGTGTTATACTTACATCAAAACACGTCAACAAGTTCTGCTGCTGGCAAGCTACACTTTCAAAAGGGCTGGAGAGCTCTGACAGTCAGGAGGGCACCGCTTCACCTGCCGTGCCCGTGTCCCCACAGCACCCCCAGGCCCCTGGTAGCTGCTGGAGTGTTTAGGTTACCTGGTCACACCAGTGTGACCCACCTTGCAGCAAGCCAGTTGAAACAGACTTTTCCTTTTACACACAAATTGTTTTTTTTTTTTGTTGTTGTTGTTGTTTGCTGCAGTCTCCTGTGCCCAAAGGCTGGGGTGTCCCTTCTCTGCTGAGATAAAATGATCCCGTTTTGATGGATTCAGTGCATAGCTAGCCATGGCCTCGAGCAAGTGATCCTGGACAGGCATGGTCATACAGAGAAGCTTTTAGTATTTAACAGCTACTTGCAAACTGCAGCAGGGCTGACGGGACAAGCAGAAGAGCGATGCTACCACTCAGTTTGCTCCAAAAGGTTATTCCCCTTTATAGGAGCAGTGTGACAGGTCTTACCAGTGCTGGGAGGTAAGCCCAGACATACAGGCTGGGAAAAGTCTACCTGCTGATGTGGTGGCAACTGAGAAGGCTTCTTGTTCATGTAGCACCTTCCAGCAAAAGCAGAAAGCAACATGCTGGGATGTTGCCTTGCTGGGACTGCACAAATGGGCAAACAGGAGCTTTGCTTTAACAGCCCCAAACACTCCATTAAACATTCTGGCTTTACAGCAGCAAAGAACAAGTTTACTTTCAAGCCCAGACTTTCCTGTGCTGGAGCATGGGAGGGTTGCTGAGCTGCTGAGCTGGTTTCTGTACCATCCTCCTTCCCAGTGCAGCCCAGGTCCGTGGGAAGGTTGTGGGCAGATACAGCCCTTACTGCCCGAGACAACTTGAGTGTGTTACAGACACAGGCACTGGGCAGGGGAAGGGAGAATCCAGAGCAAATCTGGTGGTCCAGGCCTTAGCACAGCCCAGCAGATCTGCTCTGCTGGGAATTAATGGCTCCTGTCCCTCCAAGGGGTTTGGGCAGCTGAAGGTCAAATCACAGCCAAGTGAAAATGAGCCCTGGAGCATGTGGGAAGCAGCAGAAAAAAAAAAAAGGCAAACAGCACAGCAAATGCACACAGCTGAGCTCAGGGAAAATAAAAAGCTCCTGGATCATGAGGGGCTTGTAGATGGACGTAGAGAAAGGAATAGCCCAGCAGAAGTGAGGGAGCTTTCACATGCATGTCCAGTTGATTTTTGGGCTGCAAAACCCCATTCCCAGCTGTATGACACTAGCTCATGTTACACCTCAGCCTGGCATTGAAATCGCTCTAAATAGCTTCAACTTTCAATAAAACACTATGTACTTCTTACTTTGCAGGAATATTAATACTTAATTATTAACTCTTTAGGAAAGGGCCTATTTTTGGGCAACATCTTATACCACAGGGGCCCTCAAACCCAGGGACCCTGGACATTATTGCCATAAAAAAGAATAAATATTCAGATGTTATTGCACAACCTACACATCCATCTCTGTTCATGTGGGCATCTCCATGAGGTTACTGGGTGGAGGAGTGAAAGGATGCTCCATGTAGGGATCCACAGAACAAGCATCCCACAAGGACAGCCCAAATCCCACAGAGCCTGCTTTGGCCAAGAACAACCCACCAGGAACCTCTGTGCTCCCACAGACCGTGATGCTGGTTTGGAGCAATGAATCTCCTCTGAGGGGCTGGCTGGCATGGTGATGGCACAGTGATGTGATGGCACAGTGATGAAGAAGATGCTGGAGAACAGGTGGACGGCAGTGCCTGCACAATGGGGACATTTACCTGGCTCTCCAGAGGAGGAGGAAGCAGGTAGTAATTGATGGAGTGGGATAGCAGAGATTAATTGGGGAGAATTAAGAATGTTTGGGAATGTTGCAGGCTTCTAAAAAGAGTAGGGTAATGAAAGGATCAAACCACTGACAGACAACAAGGTGTTGATTAGTGCGGCTTTGCAAAGGCTCATGCAAGTGGATTTATTCTCCCTAAAGCACTTTACAAGCACCAAGTAAACCTGCCAGGCCCCCGTGAGGTTGGGGCTTTGACCAACAGCTCAGGACATCACCAGCTGAGGGTTACAGAGCACCATGGCTCTGCATCAGGAGCAAAATCCCATCTGCAGCCCTGCTCTTGTCACTGCATCCCACAAAGAAGGGGTAGGGAGTACTGCTTTTTCTCTTAATTATTTCAAAACCATTGAAAACAAAGCATAAATGAGCCCCAATGTACAGATGTACACTCTACCTTTCCCCTGATTTCCCCCCAATCAGCTTAACTGGAGGATCTTTCCCTCCCTCACTCCCTCCCCTGCTCAGCAGTTTCCACCGAGTGTGCCAGAGCTCAGGCTGCCCTGAGCAGTGCCCTGTGGTGCAGCAAGTCTAGCAGGGAAAGGAAAAAGTGAAGAAATCTTTAAATATAACAACACATATGCAAGCTGTCATGGCACATCATACACTCTTCTGCACTGCTCAGACTGGAAAATTAGGTCAAGTATGGCTGTGTAACAAGGGGTGAAAAAGGAGCAAAAGCTTCACTTGGGAAGTTGAAGGTG
Organism: Lepidothrix coronata; assembly: GCF_001604755.1. NCBI lineage: Eukaryota > Metazoa > Chordata > Aves > Passeriformes > Pipridae > Lepidothrix > Lepidothrix coronata. Next base: position 659,455 of record NW_016690324.1, on the reverse strand, counting down.
TTTCCTGAGGTCCCTGCCCTGAGTCCTCCTGCCTTTCTCTCCCCACCCTGCAGGGCTGGCAGCAGCTCTGTGGCTCTTTCATTTGCCCCACTGTGCCTCAGCTTGTGAGCTATTTTCTCTGCTGTAGAAAACAAACTACTATTAGCTAAGCAAAATGCCAAATATTTTTAATAATTAAGTCAACTCACTTGCCAGTAATCAGGCTGCAGAGCTGCCTGAACTTCAGCTCAACCCTGGTGCCTTCATCCTTCAGCTCATGACCTGATTGTGGCATTACTTCAAACCTAAATTGGACTGAACAAGTTCTGAAGCCTCAGTGTGACCCATGCTTCCTGAAGAATTTCCTCTGCTCTCCAGTACCTGGTAAAAAGCTCTTGGCTCTCCCAAGCCTTTGCACTATTTTACATGAGTGTGTTTAAAGAAAACAGAAGTCTCATAACATAGTCCTAAACACATTTATTGAACTCTTTTTGGTCTTTCTTTGGCTAATGTAGGATACCTGGCTATTCCTATAGCATCCTATAGGTGCCAGGGCAAGCATCCTAGAGCAAGGGGACAGTGCAGATCCCAACACAGGAGCTCATTGGAGAGAGCAATTGTGAGGGTCTTTAGGTAAATTTTAACATGCTTCAAGTTTAATATTTAATGTTGTATTATAGGTAAATAGCACACTTACAGTCTGGTTTTTTTTTTACTGGCAATTATCCTCTAAGAACACAAGCAAATCTTGATTTTACAAATGTCTTATGGGAACATGCAAAACTTTCATAGAACAAGAGGCCAGGAAAGAGAAGGTGAAGTGTTGGGGTTTAAATAGTTTGGGGAAACACTTGGAGATAAAAGCTTTTTTTAATATGTAGAAGTCATAAAATGAATGTTGCTGTTGAAAAGCACTTTTTTTTTTTAACCTTAAAAACGATTTTTCCAAGTTACTGGCACTTACAGTCCTTGGTAGATTGCTGTTATGTTTTATTTCTGTGAAATGACTCAAACCACACACAGCACCACTGCAGCAGAACAAGAACAACGATGCTCACCAAGCTTTTTTTATATACTGATTAATATTAAAAGGAAAACTTCAAACTTACCAGCAAAGCCCAGAAAAAAATCACCCATGTTGCTGTGGTGCCTCCTCCCCATGCTAAATATGACTAAGTGGGAGAACGTCTGCTACAGCACGTAGGGATCAATTGCTTGAACAAGCTTTTATTTTTTCCACTGTTGCAAGATTTTCCAAATCCAGGATGCCAATTATAAACATCAGCTCCCTTATCCAAGATGCTACAGCACAAATCCACTTTTACATCACTATGCCAGACCCTGATCTCCACAGAGGCAAAACTGCCCTCCCCCCGCTTAAAACCAAGATGTTCAGTTGGAAATAAGGAAATTTAACAAAATACAAATGACATTATTTATTACTTTGTCTTTGGGGGCTTTGTGCTTTCTAGCTTTTAAATTTAATTTCCATGCCTTTTCTAGCTTTTCTGTATATCCTGGCACGGATCCTGCATATCCCTGCGAACGGGCTCGGTTGGAGCTCAGAAACCATCAGTTTTGGTTTTGTGCCGAACCCGTGCCCTGGTGCTTTCCTGGTGGCCTTGGGGGAAATCCCTGTGCCAGGCTGAGACAGCCCCTACGAGAAGGATTTGCGTGGAGGATCAGCACCCCATACAAGAGGCTGTCCTACCCAAACCCCACTGGGCACATGCAGAGACACCCAGACATTTTTGTATTCAACCAGGAACAGCCAGGTGTCTGTGGGTTTATTGTGACCCTGACTGCCCACCACGGATAAAAACAAGCCCTATAACATCCTTGAGAGCTGGTGATTTTTCTCTCAGGCATTTGTTTTTGGAAGGTGCCCGCTCTCACGTGTTTAACTGCTGTGATCCCACAGATGTAATTACGAAAACAGGGGTTGCTCAATCAGCCCCTCTGCCACCCCCGAGCCCTGTACGGGCCTGAGCACAGCTCAGCCAGGCCGGGTTGGGGAGCTCTGCCTGGGCTTGTCTGTCAAGAGCTGTGTCACTGCCCCTCTTGCACATCTGCCAGCAGAGGAAGGATTCTGACCACGACCTGCTGCTGCTTAAGCCACTGCTGGTACTTTCTGTGACCTTCACTTTTGCTTCGCAGGAGAAAGTGGGTGTCAAAATTGTGCTCTTAAGAAGTCTGGGGCTTCAGCACATTTCTGGAGTGAGCTGAATGACAATAAAAGTGCATTCGGTAAATATAAATGTGGGTATTATGAGAAAAACCTCCCTACACTTCACACCACCCACTCTTGAATTATCAGATTAAATAAAGCTGACGCACAGCAACAAAAGTCAAAGGAAGCTCAGCAAAGAGGATCATTTCCTCATTTTACAGAGCTGGGTTTTTCTTTTTTCTCTTAAACATCCATGTTAAAGACACAGCTGAACCACACCTCAGAAAAGGATATATGTTAAGCAGACTGCTATACAATTAAAAACATTATAAAGGAGAGGAAATTCCCCTGCTTATAGCAAAAGCAGGTGAAATTAAAGCACGGCAGAGTATGTCTTACCTTTCTTTTTGGCATAATTGATTTCTCAAGATTCCTATACAGAGGGTGAAACTGTGTTTCATATTACAAGGACACAAAATGCATTTCTACACCTACAGTAACTTAGACTGCAATGGAGAAAAATCCAAACATTCATTAACAGCTATGCATTGTCTGGTAGGAAAAGGTGGAGCAGAAGCGCTCGCTCCTCCACATCGGGCCTTTTGAGGAACGCCGTGGATGACTTAGCTCCAGAGGTTACACTCGCTCTCCATTTCTGCATTGTTCTCTCAGGAGCTTGCAAACCATATCCATTTCCCCACCACTTTTGTCACATGCTGGTAAAAATTGATTTTTCCTGCAGCGTGTCAAAGCAGTAGCTGCTTTCCTTTCTTCTCCTGCTTTCTGCATTCCCGTTATTGATGTCAGTGGGAAAGGGCACAGCTCAGAGAATGCGTTTGTTAAATAACTGTTGCAGATCTCAACGGGAGAATGGGATAAGAAGCTTACCTCTTTTCTTCTCTGTGTAATGCCAACATGCTGGCTTTTAAAAAACCTCAGTGAAAAATTCGGTGGATTTTTTTTACCCCCCAACCCCCCCCNTTGTTGTTGTTGTTGTTTGCTGCAGTCTCCTGTGCCCAAAGGCTGGGGTGTCCCTTCTCTGCTGAGATAAAATGATCCCGTTTTGATGGATTCAGTGCATAGCTAGCCATGGCCTCGAGCAAGTGATCCTGGACAGGCATGGTCATACAGAGAAGCTTTTAGTATTTAACAGCTACTTGCAAACTGCAGCAGGGCTGACGGGACAAGCAGAAGAGCGATGCTACCACTCAGTTTGCTCCAAAAGGTTATTCCCCTTTATAGGAGCAGTGTGACAGGTCTTACCAGTGCTGGGAGGTAAGCCCAGACATACAGGCTGGGAAAAGTCTACCTGCTGATGTGGTGGCAACTGAGAAGGCTTCTTGTTCATGTAGCACCTTCCAGCAAAAGCAGAAAGCAACATGCTGGGATGTTGCCTTGCTGGGACTGCACAAATGGGCAAACAGGAGCTTTGCTTTAACAGCCCCAAACACTCCATTAAACATTCTGGCTTTACAGCAGCAAAGAACAAGTTTACTTTCAAGCCCAGACTTTCCTGTGCTGGAGCATGGGAGGGTTGCTGAGCTGCTGAGCTGGTTTCTGTACCATCCTCCTTCCCAGTGCAGCCCAGGTCCGTGGGAAGGTTGTGGGCAGATACAGCCCTTACTGCCCGAGACAACTTGAGTGTGTTACAGACACAGGCACTGGGCAGGGGAAGGGAGAATCCAGAGCAAATCTGGTGGTCCAGGCCTTAGCACAGCCCAGCAGATCTGCTCTGCTGGGAATTAATGGCTCCTGTCCCTCCAAGGGGTTTGGGCAGCTGAAGGTCAAATCACAGCCAAGTGAAAATGAGCCCTGGAGCATGTGGGAAGCAGCAGAAAAAAAAAAAAGGCAAACAGCACAGCAAATGCACACAGCTGAGCTCAGGGAAAATAAAAAGCTCCTGGATCATGAGGGGCTTGTAGATGGACGTAGAGAAAGGAATAGCCCAGCAGAAGTGAGGGAGCTTTCACATGCATGTCCAGTTGATTTTTGGGCTGCAAAACCCCATTCCCAGCTGTATGACACTAGCTCATGTTACACCTCAGCCTGGCATTGAAATCGCTCTAAATAGCTTCAACTTTCAATAAAACACTATGTACTTCTTACTTTGCAGGAATATTAATACTTAATTATTAACTCTTTAGGAAAGGGCCTATTTTTGGGCAACATCTTATACCACAGGGGCCCTCAAACCCAGGGACCCTGGACATTATTGCCATAAAAAAGAATAAATATTCAGATGTTATTGCACAACCTACACATCCATCTCTGTTCATGTGGGCATCTCCATGAGGTTACTGGGTGGAGGAGTGAAAGGATGCTCCATGTAGGGATCCACAGAACAAGCATCCCACAAGGACAGCCCAAATCCCACAGAGCCTGCTTTGGCCAAGAACAACCCACCAGGAACCTCTGTGCTCCCACAGACCGTGATGCTGGTTTGGAGCAATGAATCTCCTCTGAGGGGCTGGCTGGCATGGTGATGGCACAGTGATGTGATGGCACAGTGATGAAGAAGATGCTGGAGAACAGGTGGACGGCAGTGCCTGCACAATGGGGACATTTACCTGGCTCTCCAGAGGAGGAGGAAGCAGGTAGTAATTGATGGAGTGGGATAGCAGAGATTAATTGGGGAGAATTAAGAATGTTTGGGAATGTTGCAGGCTTCTAAAAAGAGTAGGGTAATGAAAGGATCAAACCACTGACAGACAACAAGGTGTTGATTAGTGCGGCTTTGCAAAGGCTCATGCAAGTGGATTTATTCTCCCTAAAGCACTTTACAAGCACCAAGTAAACCTGCCAGGCCCCCGTGAGGTTGGGGCTTTGACCAACAGCTCAGGACATCACCAGCTGAGGGTTACAGAGCACCATGGCTCTGCATCAGGAGCAAAATCCCATCTGCAGCCCTGCTCTTGTCACTGCATCCCACAAAGAAGGGGTAGGGAGTACTGCTTTTTCTCTTAATTATTTCAAAACCATTGAAAACAAAGCATAAATGAGCCCCAATGTACAGATGTACACTCTACCTTTCCCCTGATTTCCCCCCAATCAGCTTAACTGGAGGATCTTTCCCTCCCTCACTCCCTCCCCTGCTCAGCAGTTTCCACCGAGTGTGCCAGAGCTCAGGCTGCCCTGAGCAGTGCCCTGTGGTGCAGCAAGTCTAGCAGGGAAAGGAAAAAGTGAAGAAATCTTTAAATATAACAACACATATGCAAGCTGTCATGGCACATCATACACTCTTCTGCACTGCTCAGACTGGAAAATTAGGTCAAGTATGGCTGTGTAACAAGGGGTGAAAAAGGAGCAAAAGCTTCACTTGGGAAGTTGAAGGTGTTTCCTGAGGTCCCTGCCCTGAGTCCTCCTGCCTTTCTCTCCCCACCCTGCAGGGCTGGCAGCAGCTCTGTGGCTCTTTCATTTGCCCCACTGTGCCTCAGCTTGTGAGCTATTTTCTCTGCTGTAGAAAACAAACTACTATTAGCTAAGCAAAATGCCAAATATTTTTAATAATTAAGTCAACTCACTTGCCAGTAATCAGGCTGCAGAGCTGCCTGAACTTCAGCTCAACCCTGGTGCCTTCATCCTTCAGCTCATGACCTGATTGTGGCATTACTTCAAACCTAAATTGGACTGAACAAGTTCTGAAGCCTCAGTGTGACCCATGCTTCCTGAAGAATTTCCTCTGCTCTCCAGTACCTGGTAAAAAGCTCTTGGCTCTCCCAAGCCTTTGCACTATTTTACATGAGTGTGTTTAAAGAAAACAGAAGATGTGTAAAAGTCTCATAACATAGTCCTAAACACATTTATTGAACTCTTTTTGGTCTTTCTTTGGCTAATGTAGGATACCTGGCTATTCCTATAGCATCCTATAGGTGCCAGGGCAAGCATCCTAGAGCAAGGGGACAGTGCAGATCCCAACACAGGAGCTCATTGGAGAGAGCAATTGTGAGGGTCTTTAGGTAAATTTTAACATGCTTCAAGTTTAATATTTAATGTTGTATTATAGGTAAATAGCACACTTACAGTCTGGTTTTTTTTTTACTGGCAATTATCCTCTAAGAACACAAGCAAATCTTGATTTTACAAATGTCTTATGGGAACATGCAAAACTTTCATAGAACAAGAGGCCAGGAAAGAGAAGGTGAAGTGTTGGGGTTTAAATAGTTTGGGGAAACACTTGGAGATAAAAGCTTTTTTTAATATGTAGAAGTCATAAAATGAATGTTGCTGTTGAAAAGCACTTTTTTTTTTTAACCTTAAAAACGATTTTTCCAAGTTACTGGCACTTACAGTCCTTGGTAGATTGCTGTTATGTTTTATTTCTGTGAAATGACTCAAACCACACACAGCACCACTGCAGCAGAACAAGAACAACGATGCTCACCAAGCTTTTTTTATATACTGATTAATATTAAAAGGAAAACTTCAAACTTACCAGCAAAGCCCAGAAAAAAATCACCCATGTTGCTGTGGTGCCTCCTCCCCATGCTAAATATGACTAAGTGGGAGAACGTCTGCTACAGCACGTAGGGATCAATTGCTTGAACAAGCTTTTATTTTTTCCACTGTTGCAAGATTTTCCAAATCCAGGATGCCAATTATAAACATCAGCTCCCTTATCCAAGATGCTACAGCACAAATCCACTTTTACATCACTATGCCAGACCCTGATCTCCACAGAGGCAAAACTGCCCTCCCCCCGCTTAAAACCAAGATGTTCAGTTGGAAATAAGGAAATTTAACAAAATACAAATGACATTATTTATTACTTTGTCTTTGGGGGCTTTGTGCTTTCTAGCTTTTAAATTTAATTTCCATGCCTTTTCTAGCTTTTCTGTATATCCTGGCACGGATCCTGCATATCCCTGCGAACGGGCTCGGTTGGAGCTCAGAAACCATCAGTTTTGGTTTTGTGCCGAACCCGTGCCCTGGTGCTTTCCTGGTGGCCTTGGGGGAAATCCCTGTGCCAGGCTGAGACAGCCCCTACGAGAAGGATTTGCGTGGAGGATCAGCACCCCATACAAGAGGCTGTCCTACCCAAACCCCACTGGGCACATGCAGAGACACCCAGACATTTTTGTATTCAACCAGGAACAGCCAGGTGTCTGTGGGTTTATTGTGACCCTGACTGCCCACCACGGATAAAAACAAGCCCTATAACATCCTTGAGAGCTGGTGATTTTTCTCTCAGGCATTTGTTTTTGGAAGGTGCCCGCTCTCACGTGTTTAACTGCTGTGATCCCACAGATGTAATTACGAAAACAGGGGTTGCTCAATCAGCCCCTCTGCCACCCCCGAGCCCTGTACGGGCCTGAGCACAGCTCAGCCAGGCCGGGTTGGGGAGCTCTGCCTGGGCTTGTCTGTCAAGAGCTGTGTCACTGCCCCTCTTGCACATCTGCCAGCAGAGGAAGGATTCTGACCACGACCTGCTGCTGCTTAAGCCACTGCTGGTACTTTCTGTGACCTTCACTTTTGCTTCGCAGGAGAAAGTGGGTGTCAAAATTGTGCTCTTAAGAAGTCTGGGGCTTCAGCACATTTCTGGAGTGAGCTGAATGACAATAAAAGTGCATTCGGTAAATATAAATGTGGGTATTATGAGAAAAACCTCCCTACACTTCACACCACCCACTCTTGAATTATCAGATTAAATAAAGCTGACGCACAGCAACAAAAGTCAAAGGAAGCTCAGCAAAGAGGATCATTTCCTCATTTTACAGAGCTGGGTTTTTCTTTTTTCTCTTAAACATCCATGTTAAAGACACAGCTGAACCACACCTCAGAAAAGGATATATGTTAAGCAGACTGCTATACAATTAAAAACATTATAAAGGAGAGGAAATTCCCCTGCTTATAGCAAAAGCAGGTGAAATTAAAGCACGGCAGAGTATGTCTTACCTTTCTTTTTGGCATAATTGATTTCTCAAGATTCCTATACAGAGGGTGAAACTGTGTTTCATATTACAAGGACACAAAATGCATTTCTACACCTACAGTAACTTAGACTGCAATGGAGAAAAATCCAAACATTCATTAACAGCTATGCATTGTCTGGTAGGAAAAGGTGGAGCAGAAGCGCTCGCTCCTCCACATCGGGCCTTTTGAGGAACGCCGTGGATGACTTAGCTCCAGAGGTTACACTCGCTCTCCATTTCTGCATTGTTCTCTCAGGAGCTTGCAAACCATATCCATTTCCCCACCACTTTTGTCACATGCTGGTAAAAATTGATTTTTCCTGCAGCGTGTCAAAGCAGTAGCTGCTTTCCTTTCTTCTCCTGCTTTCTGCATTCCCGTTATTGATGTCAGTGGGAAAGGGCACAGCTCAGAGAATGCGTTTGTTAAATAACTGTTGCAGATCTCAACGGGAGAATGGGATAAGAAGCTTACCTCTTTTCTTCTCTGTGTAATGCCAACATGCTGGCTTTTAAAAAACCTCAGTGAAAAATTCGGTGGATTTTTTTTACCCCCCAACCCCCCCCCAAAAAAAAAGTTAAGTGAGAAAGAAAGCTAATTCGATTCCTGCATATTTCAAAAAGTCTAATGGTTATCAGGTAGATCAAGTGCTGGTTCTGTGAACGTCCTCTCTACAGAAAGAGACTCACTTGACTTGAGCACACGGAAGGACCAAAAGTATATTCTGTGTACACCATTTTTCTCCTGCTTCAATCAAACTGGAGAAAAAAAAACCAAGCACCAAGTTCCTTGAAATCTTTCTGCAAACGCAGGTCCTCTCTGCAGCTTGAACGTCAGACTGGCTCGCCACTGTCCGGGGTTAGGTGGGTTGTAGGAAACTCAATGCACTTATAAAGGTCCCTCTCAGAAGGGGATATTTCACAGTAAGGTTATGGATTGACCAAGATATACGAGTGCTTTTACCAGTCACTGGCCATCTCCTCTACAACCAGTTCCCTTTCTGACATTGCCCAACCACGTGGACAATTAAACAACTGGAAACAGCAGATGCCTGTGTTAAGAGACGCATTTGCAGTACAACACAAACTCTTAGGACCACCGTAAAACCTCTTCTGCGTCGCCGCGGCTGGACCGACACAGCTCCCCATGCTGTTACTCAGCAACTTCCATCAGACAACCTTGCTTGCACGCAACTCTTTGTCAGCTCAGAGATGCCACCTCAGAAACCACCACAGCTGGTCTTCGTCTGTGCAATCGAGAAGGCGGGTTCGTGTTCTGGAAAAAGCAGCTCTTCTTCAGACAAAGGAGATCCATGGAAAGAGTACACAACAATAGGAATGAGAAATGAAAAAAACGGAAAAAGGGCCAGGAAGGAGCATGGATTCCTTTCAGGTTTTGTTCTCGTCATACATGTCCAAGGCAGGCTCGATGGTTGAGAACTCGCTCTCGTAGACCAGGCTTCGAGGGGACAGAGAGTTACGATGGAAGAAGTGACTGCCTGCAAGAGGTAGAACAAAACCACATTAGGAACACACACAAACAACATAAGAACTGAGTAAAGCATCCTCATACCCGGGTGCTGGCTGCAAACACAGTACACAAGGAAAAAATAGCCACCCTTTAATGCAAACCAGTAACAACCATATGAAATATTTCACCTCTGTTCACCTCTGTTCATCTGATCCCCTGACAATTCAAAGCAACTGCTTTCCATATGCATGAACAGGCCCACCTCAAATAGCTCTTTCAGATAAAACAGGTCAAGTCTGAGCAAGGCTGGGGCAGGCTGGAGTTTTGCACTTGGTGCTGGCTGTTGATTTACAGCCTTGTAAAGCAGGGATGTGCTTCCTTGGGAAACCCAGAAACCTTCAGTTGACACCGAAGCGCTGTGCCGTGCACCAGCACAGAGCACTCCAGCACGGGGTTGAAAGGAATGGGCAGGCTGGGAGAGGGGCTCCCCAAGGATCATCCCATCAGTGCTGCTGAAAGCCTGACCCCCTCCAGAGCTCTGCAACCTTCATCCACTTGACTCATCTTCTAGAAAAAGGCACCTACGTATTTCCTTACACTTAAACAAAAGGCTACCCAACCCTCTTCTCCAACATTGGTGATACCCAAACCAAGCACCAAGCAGCTGTTGATAAAGTGGGGAATGGAATTCCATTTTTTTCCTTGGTGGCCTGGTGTTCCCGTGGCTCTCTGAACCCACAGACGTGTTTTGCAAGAAGCCCAGCCCTCCTGCTACACAAACGGTTCTCTGAAAGTATCTATCAGATCAGGCCCTTGGCCAAAGCACTTCATTACCTGGCTTCTCAATCCCAGGAGGGAACAGCTGGGAGCTGCTTAGATTACAATACATCAGGCAGCTACATGAGCCAAACTGGAGGCAACTGAACAGCTTCCAAGTTCATCAAGAAGGCACTCAGCAAACCAAGGTGCCTCCAGTTTCAGGCATCAGTGAGGCAAGATCCTCAGGGGATTGCAGTTTTAGCCCTGGCGGATCTTAGGAGCTTAAATCCCCCTTTCTTTGCCAAATTTTGAGCCCAGCCTACGCCATTCTGAAAATAAAGAGCTTACAGAAGATATGAGAAAGGAAGAATTCAGCTGTTATTGTCCAAAACACCTTTTCTCCTTCCCCAAAAGACACAGATTCAAAAAACTCAAAAGGTAAGTCCTTATTATGATTAAAAATGAAAAACTAGAGTTATAATCAAATGTGTATGATTGTGTAAAAGCAAAAGCGAAGATGAATTTTGCACTTATCAAAGCAGAGGAATCACAGCAGCACTGGCTGGGAGAGCCAGGGACTCTGTAGATGGACTCCATGAAAACTTCAGCATGCTGTGCCAGCAAGCTGCCATCTGGGTCTGCAGCAAACTCCTTCCTGAGCTGCACAGAGATTGTGTGCCCAGGCCAAATCCTTGCTCAAAACAGCAAGAAACTGGAGCTGGGCAACAGATCTGCTGCTCTTTTACCACCAAAAGCGAGTACACACACTCGCTCCAAAATTCACAAGGAGAAGTTCTCATAAGCAAATTAATTTATTTCTGATCTCGTTGTTAACTGAAACAAAGTGAAATTAGTAGTTACACTGCATAGGACTGAATCGTTCACTCTGCCAGGAGCACATATCCAGGTTTCAAATAAATAAATAAACAAATACAAATAAATAAGGGTTGAGTATTTGAGGGAACATAAACTTGGAACTATGACTTTCCAGATGATCATAGTCGGACTCCAACAACTGGACTTGATGATCTTAGAGGTCTTTTCCAACCTCAGTGATTTTATAATTCAAACAAAAAACCCCAAACCTGCTTTGAAATTATACCAGATAAAACTGATTTCAAGATTGTGTTATGGGTCAGGATAATTTAATTTTTGACGAGTGAGTCTCAGCTTGCAGTTGAAATAAGCCTTGGATATTGGATGTTTCACCTCCCTTTCCTCCACCTGCTGCAATGCTACACACAACCAATCCTCAAACAAACCAAAGCGGTTTCTAAAAGCTTGGTGTTGCTTTTGTTTTTATTACACAGAAATCAAACACAGGTTTGGAAGCAGACAGCCCAGGCCATCATCTCCTCTGTGTACCCAGACTTCCACTCCAGCAGACTCGAGGGAGAGATTTAATCAACAGGCTGAGAGGTCATCTGACAAAAAATATTTTATATTAATCTGGAAATAGGTAGCGTATATCTTACACTTCTAAAATTCTTTACTGTGATGTTTTTGTCCTTGGCAGAAGAAAAGCAAGCCACCCACTCCCAGGGAGGCTGCATGTTTCCATGCAGATAGACATCTCTTGGCTTCCATACCACTTCTGGGACACATTGCTCCTTCTTTTCCTAAATGTCTCCTCTCTCATGCAGTGCAGCCCGCCCGGGGCTGAGGATCCAGCTGCTGCCTCAGTGTTTTCCAGCACTCAATCTTCAGGTGTTCCATTAACCAGGTCGGGACCACTGCCCACAGCCCACGGCTGGAGCAGCAGAGTCAGCAGGGCACAGTGACCCAGCCACGCTCCTCTTAATGCAGAAAATTGCTAATGTTTGTTTAAAAATGTGGCATCAGTCCAGCTGATAAATTTACCGAATAAATGTATTTTAAGGACAAGTACAAACATCCGCAGTTCCAAATTCAGCTCATGAGTCTGTTCTTCCTATTTTGCACTTACTAAGAAAGATCAACATTTACCCCTTAGGTATGGAAAACAAATGGGAAGGCTGCATGCAGTTTTAATATAAGAAAATGAATCCTTCAGTGTTCTCTGCCACTATTCTTCATTATACACTTTAAAAGAACTTTTCCTATTACTTGCGTTGAGGCTGAAAATAATCATATTACCCTGGAATTGACCTTTATACCTATCAAAGGATGCCACAGAACTGGGCACAATACCAAGGCCAAAAATTCAAGAGACACAGCACTGCAGGTGCATCAGGACTAAGCATCACCTGGTGTTCCCTTTCCATCTGAAAGTATTTTAATGCCCTTAGTCATTAATCAGGGCCATCTTCTGCCACAAGCTGCAGTCCCTCCACAGCTCCTCTGGCATGACAGCTTCTTACTGTGGGAATCTGATCAGAGCACTCCCTGTCTCAGACGATCTGTTTTAAACACCCTCTCAGTTAAGGAACAACAGAGTGGGATTATTCATAAAGCACTGTTTCCTTGAAGCCAGCTTATCAGGAAAACTGTGACATGGTTGCCATCGTGGAGACATGGTGGGATGACTGCCACAACTGGAGCGCTGCCATGGATGGCTGAAAGCTCTTCAGAAGGGATAGGCAAGGAGAGGCATTGGGGTAGCCCTGTGCCTTAGGGATTTGATTGTCTGGAGTTTAATGATGGTGAGGGTTGAGTGGGTAAGAACTGGAAAAAGGCCAACGGGGCAGATGGAAATGGTCAGTGACCTGCTAACACCACTCAGACACGCACAAGTCTATGGGGCCGGATGGGATCCATCCAAGGGCACTGAGGGAGCTGGTGGAAGTGCTCACTGAGCCACTTTCCATCATTTACCAGCAGTCCCAGTGAATTGGGGAGGTCCCAGCTGACTGGAGGTTTAGCAAAAAACCCCTCTACAGGAAGGGCTGGAAGAGAGATCTGGGGAACTACAGCCTGACCTTGGTGCCAGGGAAGGTCATGGGACAGATCATGCTGAGTGTGATCACACAGCACATACAGGGCAACCAGGGGCTCAGGCCCAGCCAGCACAGGTTTAGGAAAGGCAGGTCCTGCTTGATTAACCTGGTCTGCTTCTACAATAAGGTGATGAGTTTAGTGGATGAGGGGAAGGCTGTGGATGTGTCTACCTGTACTTGGTAAAGCCTTTGACACTGTGTCCCACAGCATTGTCCTGGAGAAACTGGCTTGGACAGGTACACTCTTCACTGGGTTAAGAACTGGCTGGATGTCTGGGCTCAGAAAGTGGTGGGGAATGGAATTAAACCCTGTTGGTGACAAGTCACTGGTGTTCCCCCAGGCTCAGTACTGGGGCCAGTCCTGTTTAACGTCTTTAGGGATGATCTGGACGAGGTGACTGAGTGCACTCTCAGTATGTTTGCAGGTGACACCAGGGTGGATGTGAGTGCTGATCTGCTGGAGGGCAGGAAGGCTCCACAGAGGGATCTGGACAGGCTGGATCGAGGCATTTAAAGTGGTGGGTTTTGCAACACTGGGTTAATGGTTGCACTTGATCACCTTAGAGGGTTTTTCCAACCTAAGTGATTCTATGAAAAACTTTGGGAATTTCCTTCTTGTGCCTATCCAGAGTAAAAAAAAAATCAAGTCCATCTTTGAACACATTTATTTCATTAACAGATAGTCATAGTTCACCTGATCTAGAAGTAACCTAGCAGAAATTGTCTATGTTTTTATTCACACTTTGTTGAGACAATTGTTAGAGGCTCAAAAAAAAATTAGAAAAGATGGTGCTGAGTTATTTAAATCTCTATGTGAATCTCCCTCTATAGAGGAAGATTCACTAAAAAGTCCTGTCAGCCTTTCCATTCCAAATATCACTCAACTTCTCCTTCTGCTGCTGTTCTGTAGAAGAAACAAGAACTGGAGCTGTTGTGGTGCCTTTTGCAGCTGGGTCATGACTCTGCTCAGGCTGTCTCTGCACATCCCTCCCAACAGCACTAAATAGCACTTAAGGAATTTTTTTCAGGAGACAAGCACAAACTTATCAGTTCTACTATTGCTGTTGAGAGATGGGTGAAAAAAACATATATCATAGCCCGTAACATAAATCATGCTCTAACCACATTCCTCCATTTTTGGCAACAACACTCAGTTGACACACACTGTACTTTAAAAGCAGACAGTCCTCAGACACAGTATGTTTGAAGCTTTTTTCTTTCCATGAGGAAGTCCAATGGGGTTTTCCAGTCTTTCAAAAGGCACTTACTGCTCTATTGATTGTTTTCATATTTCTTTCAGAATTTCACAAGGACACACTGAAGAAGAATTCTATTAAATGCACTGAAGCTATCACACATTTCATTTCTTATTATAAAACCTGCCTTCTCAGCTGAAGTCTGATGGACAAATAAGAATTAAGAAACAATTTTAATGCAGCATCTGGCTGTGTTCCTAACTTCTAAAAGTGCCTATACATAAAAATAAAATTAAATTAAATCCCCTGGTTCCCAGTACATAAAAAAATTAAACCTTACAGTAAAATTGCTTCTCTCTAATTAATTTAGAAAGCATTCTGTTTCGAATGTCTACATCTTGATCCCAGAACAACAAAAACAACCAAACACAGAATAGGCTTTAACTTCTGTCAATTACTTTTTCCTTCCTGACTTGTTACCTTCATCTACCTATCTGATTAAACTCAAGCACTAACATTTGGCTGGGACTCAGACCCCCGTGTTTTAACTGACTGTTGTGAAATTACTCACACTCTGCTTGCATAAGTCAGCTTGTGTGAAACAGCCGGAGCGAGGACAGCGAGGAGAGATGTTTTCCCTCTGCCTCCTCACCAGTAAAGAAGCCATGGCAAGAAGGGACATGCTTACATAGAGTTTCTACATCAAATGATTTGAATTTGAATCAAAACTAACCCATCAAGCCCTGAAAGGAAGTTTCACATACGACAGCGGGGGAAACGCAATGTTTCCATTTGTTATTAGGAAGGAAGAAGCGGTTTAGAGCAGCTTCACTTTTATCAAAAAGAAGGGTGGGGTGAAAGTAAAAGACAGAAAAGGTTTATGATTTGTATTTTGAGACAACAGCATTGCAAACCTTCAGCAATGCCTGACCTCAAGGCAAAAATTATACTGCCGTGCTCCCAGTGCGACAGGGGAGCATTACAGGAGGAAAAACTGAGAAAATGTTCCTATTTCAAATTAATGCTCAGCTGGAGTCAAGGTAAGTCCGTTATATGGACTTACACAAGAATGCTTGGCCCAGCTTTTTTTCCCCTAATAAGTTGGTATGAAATGATTGCTACTAATACTTGTTAGTCACTTCAGTGGTAGGTGGCATCATAACGACGGCACTGCATGAGATTTCCACTCCTGTGTCCCAAAATGAATGGAGAATAACAGAGAACTGCAATGATGAAATCATTCAAAGGGAATAAAGCACCTTGTAAAATTTACAAAATCCTCTCAGACTTGAGTACTAACACAGAAAGCCCAAGAAGAATGAAGTTCTCACAGAGTAAGATTTCATAATTAAAGTTTTTTTTTTTTATTTCTTCACTTTTTCCTTAATACAAAGCTTTGGCATCAGCAAATTTTATGAAAAAATAGAATGTACTAAATAATTGCTTGTGCTGCATGATCGATAAATGATGCATAAAAATAGGTGTCTCTCTCCGAGGCAATCGGCCGGAAAGCGTTTCTTCAATACCATTCTGCTCTGCGGGGCAGAAAAAAAAAGGAACAAAATATTTATGTTAAAGTTAATATTGCCAATACTAAAAAAAAATAAAAATAAAAAAAAATTTTTAAAAAAATCCTGTAAAAGTAAGCTAATGAAAAGTGACTAATTATACAAGGCCAGAGCATTAAGAGAGGTCTGCATTTGTCATGTCATTCTTACAGGACAGCCAGAGGTCTGAGCACTTCTAAGCTTTCGAGGACACTTCATCTGCTACTGAAAACTTTCTCTAAGTGGTGCTATCCAATATCTGGGCTTTTTGGGCTGAAACCCACAGTTATACAGTAATTTCTGACTGTTCCCTAAGCAGGAAGGCAAAATGTGCTGCTTCTGTTCCTTTCAAACACCGCCTAAATCTTTTAACAGTAATACTGAAAGGATATTTTGAGACCAAGAGAAAGCAGCTGGTTCCTTATTCTCTTGTCACTGAGGCAATGTTTACTTTTATCACAACTATTTAAAAAATGCACCTGTGTATATATACATATACACAAACATACATATACACAGTTAAATATGTATATACTCACAACACCAGAACTATTGGTCTAAATAATTATCTTTAAGCTGAGGAAAGGACATAGAAAAAAAAGGAACAGGATATGGTTTTAGGTGAGTTTTAAAGGAGAATATTTGGCACCTTTTACATGCATCAGCATATTACATGAACTCATTCTTGATGCTGTTGTTTTCTGATAAGAAAAACTCCTCTGCTTCCTCCTGAAACACTACCATAACAAAGGCAGGGTATGCCAGCATTGCTTTTTAAATGGAGAGCAGCATAAAAAGCAGATATGCTGTTATGACATTTAATAAAAATTGCAGTGAGAAGGGGCTACCATATATCTGGCACGATATTCAGCACAGAAAATGCTTTGTCTGGCACTTGGGAACACAAGGTGTCAATGAAACAATAAATCTGAGCATTAGCGTCATTTCAAACTGTCTGAAATGAGTAGCCGAACACAGCAGCACTTGTGGAGGCTGCTCAGATCCCAAAGGATTCAGATGAAGCTGAGCTGAGGTTAAAGGCTACAGCAAGGTACCTCATTTACCCAAATAAGTGATTTTTGACAGCTCTGGTTTCTGTGGTCGTGAGTTGCCTTAAATCTGCCTCAAGTATACACTCGTATGAGCTCGCATTTCAATTCCTATCACTCGGGAAAGGTGCTCTCCTTGTACCACCACACCCTCTGTGAAAACACTTTGCTGGAGGCCCAACCTCTCTTGCCAGTGTGAAGCAGCTTGTCCTTCCAGTACAAACAGACCCAGATCCCACTGAGCAAAAGGCAACCACGAGTTGCAAGGCAAGGCAGGAATGCAGCTGCTATCGGTGCCCACATCTGGATGACACCACAAGGCTGCAGCTCCTCCTCCTCCCTAACGACGTGCAAGCGCCCGGAAATGCAGACATTCCCGTTTTACAGCTCCTCCTGCTCCATGCTTTCCCAAGCTACTCTTCTGGGCAGATGAACTATGTTCAGCTGCAGCTTTGCTGCCAAGTTGCCGATTGAGGGATGCAATTTCAAGATTTTGACAAATGGGGGAAAAAAAATAATAATCAGGAGACTTGATAGGGCTATTTGAAGTTCTAAAACTTTTCTTCATGGAGCCTTTTTGGAATCAGCATGTGAAAAGAGGAGGAAAGGAAGATTTGCAACTTAGTGGTAAAGATCCCTGATGACCAATGCTATGGCCCCTCCTGAAGATGATTAGCTTGTGACTGTCTAAAATTTTACACTGGAGACTATTAGACATTGTTTACATCTTACTGAGAAGGACACCTTATACTTTCCAAATAGCAATAAAAGTAAAAAACCTCCTTCTTTCTCTTATCTCAAGCAAAAAAAAAGGAAGAAAATTATCTTTATAAAGCTACATTTCCAGGCTGCACAGCAGACTGCCTTTGAATCTCACCCCACTTCTGGTAGAGAGATCAACACATTAATGGAAACTCAGCTGCGTCAAGATGTTCAGAGATAAAGAAAGATGTTGACACTTTGCCTTCCCAAGTAAATAAATAAATTATGATTAAACATATATCATGAGCTCAGATATTCCATACATCTACACGAGAATAGCTAGATGTACCTAGATAATAGATCTGCAGAATAGATTTATACTTGCCCACACACAGAACTATAAAAAAGAGACTGAAAGGCATGTGCTAGGGTAATTTCTTGTCCACCTTGTCTGAAGGGAGGCTGGGGGGTTCTGTATAAATTAAGAAAGCAGGGAAGCAAGTATCTCTTCATTTAAAAAAGAAACAGTACTGCATTCATTGCTTTCATCTCTCCCTCTCCTAAGAGCAAAAAGGTAGTTTTCTGTTTAAACACTTTGTTTTTTCTTAGCTGAGAGTGTGCCAACTAGGAATACAGATTTTATTTTTTTTTAATATGAATTTGACTATAAAATTGAGGTCAAAACTGTCAAAGGTAACTGCTGGTAGTTTTTTTGGCTCTGCCAGGTGTATTTTGAACATGGGAATTTAATAGCAGACATCTAATGTTTACCTAGACCACTGATCAAAAACTGAACATAAAATATTCTCTATTTCCCCCGTTTCAGGTCTCCACTTAGCAAGGAGATTTCGTCAGACAATCCAGCTAAATATAAATTAAGAGGGCCTCTGGATGTTACCCTGAAACCTACAGTAAACAGACATACTTGCATTTCAGAAAAGCAGGAAAGGAATTTGATTCCTTGACAGCTGTGTTTTCCCCCTTCTCTATTCCCTTGGTATGTATCCCCAATGTTGTCCATGACACACACCCACCAGAAATACACAGAAACATCTGAATATTTACTTACTCATTAGCATTCAAGCTAGCTGTGGCTTTGATGATCATGTAGCAGAGTGTAAGGGCACTGAGGAGGCCAAAACTGGCAATAATAAACCATTCTTCTGTTGACAAAGGAAAGGGAGGAAATCACTCGTGGGAGAAGGCTTATGTCAAAGCGATGCCAATATTCCCCTCAAACACCACTGGTGGAAGGCAAGAGGCTTCTAAGCCATGACTGGCCCCAGGAGGTGAAGCAGAAGGAGGTTAAGCCACAGAGTTACTGACGGGAGAAGGCTAGCAAAGAAGAAGTGGAGAGAGGTGCGGAAAAAAAGCATGGCACAACATTTCCTGGCTGAGCCCAAGGGTTAGTGATAAAGAAAGATTACTTAACAATGTAAAGTGAAATGCGGGATCAAGGGAAAACGTAACGAAAACTCTGTCCACCCCCCAAAGTCAGAAAGACTGTCAGGGTCGGGTTAGATTTGGTGAGATGTGGCTCTTCACGTAAGCACACCCAATGTACTGTCACACTTCAGTTGTGTCTTCGACCCCTCCCTCCCAAATAAATGTTATAGTGTTACTTAAAACCCAACAAACCCCAGGACAGTTTGCCCAACGGTAAAACATAACTAGAATTTTCTATTTAATAGACAGAAATACACATGGAAAAATAACTTCCGACATTAGTGTAGACATACAGACCCATTAACAAAATAAAACATAGTATAAAGAAGTCTATTATAAAGAATGTTCACTATTCAGAGTTCTCCCTCCCCAAAATCAATTTGGCATATAGTAACAGTTTGGAATACAAACACTGTTGTCGAATATGGCTTTTGGTTTAACTCTCATGCATCAAAGAATGCATGTGTCATCCATAAAACCCAAACATTTCAACAGCCCTTTCTAAAGCTTTATTTTATAAACATTGTCAGAATGAACTGTTGCTGATTATTTCTTGTTTTACCCTGGCATCCCATCTGTGCACGAGCAGCACTACAGTTGGGAACAGACGGTAAAAACACCTTCTGTAAAACCAATCAGTGAAAAGTGAAAACTACAGAGGTTTCCCACCCGTGACAAGGGAGCAGCACAGCAACAGATCTGCCCTCGTTCAACAGAGCTGAGTGCAAGGTGAACCAAAGGTCAAACACTGGATGGCAAAGTGACTTAGCGGCTTTGTAGAAAATCCAGACTTCGTATGTGGATTTTCCCTTCTCAGATCAGGACATTTCTACATACAGACTACGTTTTTCATAAGATGAGATTTTTCTAAATGAGACATTTACTTTGCTACAGCATCTAAAGAAACACCCAAATGGAGTGCATCAGTCACAACAGCGCCACCAAGTTCAAAATCTAGATCACAGATGCACATAAGCAAAATACAAAGAGAAAATTAGACTGTTGTACATGTGCACGGATTCTATTTTTGCAATTCAGCCAGCAAAACAACCATTCATGCATCAAGTTGAGACTGTACAGCATATGGAAAAATGATGCAATTCTACACATACTGTATTCATTATAGTGCTATTGCACATTAAAAACCCTAGGTAAAATCCAGTGAGTGGAAATTTTCCATGCTGCTCTTATGGATAAGAGCTTGCAAGCAGCGCAGGAACAGTTTTCTGATGTTATAAAACACTTGGACAATACTCAAATGTTGGTACATCAAATGCTTTTTTTAATTCACAAATTTTGTAAGAAAAAACACCTGCTAAGTGACGTCAGAGTTCCAGTAGCAATGTTCTCAGGGGAAAAAATGTCTGCAGAAATAGTAATCAGCTCAAATATTTATATTTGTGTAAATTATTGCACGTAATGTATTCTGAAAGGATAAATAATGGCTTTGGCAACCCAGACTCTTGTCCTGGTTACCAAATTCAGGAAGGTTATTTCGGTGCCATTTTAGTTCATCCAGGGCTCTTCACATGCAGATCTAAATGGATATACCATTAATAATGGAAGTGTTGGCACTGTCTTACCTAGAGTTATTGGTTTCAATAAGGAGCATATGCCTCTTGCAGAGACACCGAGGTCACCTTTGTCCCTGCGGGGACATCCATCACCACGGCCCTGCAGCACAGAGCTCCAGGAAGCCACGGAAGGGCACTGGGAGCCAGAGGGAACTTACTTGTCACTGCGATGTTGATCTCCCCTGACCTCGGTGTCAGCTCTCCGTCCTGTGGCAGCTGGGACATCCCAGAGGTGCGCAGGGGCTCCAGGCTGAGGGAGCTGTCGGGGGCGAAGTGGACGCGCCGGCTGGCCGGCTGCCCCTGGGTGAGCCTCTCCATGTCAAAGGCTACGTTGTCTGTGCATGGCACGTTTGGCTGGGGGGAAAAACCCGACTCCACATTACCAGGGGGAACATTCTGCACTTAGCAAACCTATAAATTAAGTAGAACCACACACACACACACACACACACACACACACGCTTTTTCAGCCGCTGTGGCTGTCCCTGAGGTCGCATGGGAGAGAAACACGAGTTAATAACTTCTACCTTAAAGAGGTGGAGGAAGAAGCAGAAAAAAAGGATTAAGATTCAAGGAAGGGACTCAAAAGGATTAAGATTCAAGGAAGGGACTCAAACACACTTGTTTCACAGCCTGTGCCTGTCTGGTTTACCACAATGAGCCATGACAATATATTCTGAATTCTGCCGTGTCCTCTTCTAAAAACCCAGGTATGTCATTAATTGCAAAAACTGATCACTCACAAAGTAAGTGCAACTATTTCTTAAAAATTTGCAACTGACACAGCTAAAAATGGAGGCCTGATTATTCTCACTGGCTTGATTCAAAAGCCACTTTAGACAGTCTCTCCATATGGTCTCTCTTCCTTCTGAAAAGAGCATCGCTCCCACTTGAGGATTTTTTCCCCATACGGGAAAGATTAAAAAAATCCTCTTTGAAGTTTTTCACTGCTATCCCTTTATGAACTGGTCAACAAAAGCAGTCCTCGGATCCCAGAAGCCACTCAGCTAAGGTGTGACTTTTAATGTGCAAACAAATTTAAGACTGCCTACAGCTGACCACAAAACCAAGAGATTTACAGAGTAAATTTAACAAGGAAGTATTCAAAGGAGTTGAGAAAAGGGAAGATTTTAGAGAAACTAGTAGAATTCCAGTAGATAGGAAATTGTTCTAAATACAAATACAACAATATATTCTCAACGAGCAACTAAGGAAAGGAAGAACAACAAATCAGCAGCAAAGAAATTAGTAAAAAACCTCAAACACTTTCTGAGTAAGGATGCTGTAACACCATTCCCTCTCTCTCCCCTACAATTATTCCTCCTGTTCTGGGTCTCAGACATGAGAGGAAGAGGAGCTCGCAGTAGATCCACTTACCACAATTCCCAGTGCCTTCAAAATGTTCAGTTTACACATTGGACATGTACAGTGCTCACTGAGCCATGGATCCACACAGACTTTGTGGAACACGTGCCTAGAAGAACAGAGAGGGCACATACATAGTTTGTAAACAATTCTATTGTATACAATGAGAAGTACTTCAACAAAATTTTGGATAATTGTTTTTCTAAATAAGCCAGCAGAACAAATTTTAGAATTGCCAATATTCTGTGTTGATTGCAATAATTAAAAAAAATAAATCAAAACCTCTTGCTTGCTTTCACCACCCTTTACTAATGGTTCAACTAGGAAGAAACACTTTAAAGCAAGATTTTTAAAATTACTTTTCACCCTTTATTGTGAATATACACATGGGTAGAAGAATTAGGGTCATACCATTTCCATCACAATCTTGTGTAAAGTCTCATCTCAGTTTTGATGTAGAACCTGACCATAAATGGGGTAGGAAGAACATAGATCCACCAGCAGTCAATTTTATTCACAAGTCAGTGGAACCAACCCAAACGCGCTTATGTTTGACTTTGAAAGGGCTTTTATAATTATCACATCAAAGTAAAAAGAAGGCTTTTCCTGCAACCAGTATTTCTTGATATCAAGAAGGAAAACATGTCCATCATCATATGATAGTCATTAGAAAAAAAGGAATAATCTTTCAAAGATGGAAAGGCAAACAGGACTTGTACTTGCAGAGCAGGGAACTGCAACAGACCACAGTGTGACTTGCCACCTACACCGCATACAAAATCTTAGTCACACACCTGAATATGAATGTAACAGTGTTGGGATTGATAGAAACCAATATATCAAGGAAGGACCATGCAGAGACCAAAACAACACATCCAAATTAAAGGAAGTAAAGGAAATGCCCTCCTAGCTTTTCAGAAGGCAAAGAACTTTTCAGAGCATATTCATGGCAGAAGTGGGTATCACTAGACTTTCTACACAATATAGCTTTAGCAAGTACTCTTAATAACCTAGTTTGAATCACTGTGATAATTCCTGTGATCAGATCCCAGATCTTTCATTTCCAGTGGCACTGACTGCAGAGCAAGAAGCCAGTCAGAGCAGGCACACCGGAACACGACAGACTGGTGACCATGACAAAGATCAGCAATTACAAGGGCTGCTTAGTCAGCGAAGAGCTGTGCTCTGGAACCAGCAGGCGAGGGGGCAGGGGCAGAACAAGGAGTTCTTGCCATCTATGAGGCAGCAGTGTGGTCTGTAAGAGGTCAGGAGTGCCCCCAAGGCAGCATAAAGTTGATATACCCTCTGTCCCCTCCTTTCTCGGGTTATGCTTTGCTGCTCTGTGCCTCAGTAAGCTCGTCATGGTGTCTGGAAATTCTTTGCCACCCAGCCCTTGGGATTTTAAAAGTAGAGACCAAATGAGGCATGTTACCAGATAATTCTCTTTGAAATCTCTGGAAAGAGACCCAAGAGAAAGAACCTCCTGAAACTGTCAACAAATATGGAAAAAGACAGTCTATAATTATGTTCTGTCCATGGCTACTCAGACTAATGGAGGGACTAAAGAACATGAACGTTATCAGGTTCCAGGCAGCTACAGGTGTATGTCCTATCTGTACTAAGTAAAGATGCACAGATTTTGAGTGTAAAATAGTCAAAAGATGGACAGGGAGCAAAAGGACTTTGCTTATCTATAGCTCAGATAATGCAAGAACAGAAAGTTGCAGAATATCTCAGCTAGTCTAGTCCCTTGGCTGGCCTGTGTCCTCTAGCAAGATGGAAACCATAAAAATCAGGATATGTACAGTGCCTTCTGTTCAAGTAATTACCCAGAAGAGACTCACTTCTATTATTATTAAGTCTTATTGTATTCCCTTTATTACTTGCAAAACTACAGGAAACAATGTTTAGAAACCCTGGGTGACAGAAAATGGTTTGAAACCTTCTGAAACATATAGAGATGCTATTTTTCTGTGTTTGGCAAATTATGACTTTTATTTGCTTATGTTTCTTGTAAGTCTCTGGAGTCTGTTTTTTAAAGTAGAACAGACCGGAAAATCTAATATTTTGGAAAAGAGCAGACATCAAGACTCCACAGAAGTATGAAAACAGCTTTATTATATTGTTATCAGCTAATCAGTGCTGTAGAAGCACTCAGATCAAGTGATGCAGGCAACTGATAGGAATGCCAACATGCATCTACTAAATATTATGAGTTATTTTAAAAAGTCATTAGCAGTTTGATATATATATATATATATATATATATATATATACACACACAGAGCTCAATTGTTTTTGTGACCTCCTAATTCTTGGCTTTTAGTCCCTAAATCTTCAAGGATGTTTATTAATGTGTTTCAAAGAAGTGCAGTTCTCCATAGGTTATTGATTTAGATGAACATGGCTCTGCCTACTACTTACACAGTTTCTCTACTCTTTAAAAAGTTTGCTGATAGCATCACTGTGGCTCAGGCTTTGTCTGGATTTCTCTGCTTGGAAGAGTTAAAAAGCAGTTATACAGATATGAAGACAGTAAACAAGAATTATCTTAAAAACTCAGCCTGACAAAGGAAGCCCTTGCAATTTCTGTTATCATAAACCTCTGCCTTCCTATTTCTGTCATTTGTTTCCCAAGAGCATAAATCTGAGGAGCTCCTAGCGAGTTGCTCTTGGTCACAGCAGCTGATGATGTTCCCTCAGGAGTTACACACTGGGGAGTGAAGTGTGACACAGCTTCTGCTGCTTCTCCAGCCCCAGGGCTGAAGGGAGCTCAGCCAGCAGCCAGGCTGGGAGCACTGACTGAGTCTCCCACACAGGCAGGATTCCAGACAGGTGACCTGCAGGTATTTTTCCACTCTGTCAGCACACCCAGTCCAATTGCCCTCCAGCTTGTCATGAACACTGTAACTCCAACTCCTGTACATCACGGCTCCTTTGCAGCACTTCCCAGGGAAAAAGTGAGCTGGGAAAGCTCTTTTGGTGGTGTGATGGCTCCAAATTCTCATGTCACATCAGGACAAGGGTTTGAATGACTGCTGTTTCCCAAGAGCTCACCACAATTCCCTGCTCTCAGTGCAGTATCCCACCAAAGGGACCTTTGCTGCTGCAAAGTGGCATCTTTGGCTACTACTGCCCTCATCCTAGGGGTCCAAACCTCACAGCAGGGAGCACACAGCTCCAGGACAGGAACACAGCTGAGGAGGGATGTCTGGCCTGCTGCAGAGGGAAGGAAGGTGCCAGGTGTACCCCCAGGCAGGCAATGCCAGAGTAGAGCTGCCTCCATGCTTCCCACAAATACAGAGTATTGCTGGGGGAAGAGAGAGACTGTCCTTGCAAGCAGGTAGCAGAGAAAGTGGGGATTGTGCAGAGGCATTGCAGAAAGCAGAAAGGATGCCATCAAGATACTGTGTTAATTTGGTCTCAAAAAGAAAAAGGCAGCTATTTGCAGCAGCACAGAATCAAACACATGAAAATCTAAAAATCTGGCTTAGTCACTTTTGTCACTTTCCTCCTTCTTGCCAAGTACAGGAATTGGGAATTTGGCTCAAACCCCATCTATTTTAACATATTCACTACTCCTTTAATTGCTCTCCTATCTTGTCAATTCCTTCCTTCCCAGGCCATCTTTCTGCCCTTTCCAATGTCACACTCTGCTCTTCTCTAACCTGTCACTTTGCTCTCCCCTTCCCTTATCTCTCACTAGTCCTTCACACTACCCCCTCCTGATCACTTTTCACCTGGTGCCTGCTCAGCTCCTGTGTGATGGTAGAATAAAATTATCTGAATAAAGAAAGCTGTCCATGAGGTTTGTGTTTTGCTATGTCTGACATTTGCTTCCTCTACTTATTTTTAACTTACATAATGACATTCATAAAAGACACATTCCTCAAGCTTTTAAGCCTAAAACAGATGGCTGCCTTGTCCCTCTGTGCACTAAAACTGTAGGAATGTCCATAGGCTGCTGGTATTGAACAATTACTCTCTCTGAAGCAAAAGATGAACAACTGCAAACAGTGCAGTTGAATTTCTACACTTTTCACTTTAGTTTACTTTTAAATCGGTTATAATTTCCCACATTCCACAAAACTTTACATCCCAAATATGGTATTTCACTACAGAATTTAAGGTGCAACTTTCTCAGCTGCTGGCAGATTTTGCCTGCTGTGTCTGTCCAGACCAGACTCCTCTACTGAGGGACAGAGTGACAGACCACACCTAACTGCAGAGAACAATTGTGGTACCAAAGGGAAAGGCTACTTTTAAATTGATGAAAGCAGGAAGGATGTCACATGTCAGTGATTCCTACTGTCTAATGATTATAGCTTCCTCAACAGGCACAGTATGAAAAATGTCCAGCCTTTCATTTCTTCCTCTTGGTTGAGTCATTTTCTCCATGGTTTTCTTACAATTTATCTTCTCATCTGGCTTAAGGGACTCTCGTAGTTTTCTTTCATTGCCTGTCTGCTGGTTTGTTTTATTTCTAAACTAACATTGCACGTTGCAATAAATTGGAGGGTGAAGTATGAGGGAGGAGAAAGGGATTAAACCTCCAAAACAAGATTTTGGGAGAAGTGTCTCAGGTGCTGAAGACTGAAAAATCTTACACAGAATCTGAAATTTATGGGCTCATCTCTGCACGTACTAGTTGGCTTTTCATCTACAAATAGAAAAATGTCTTGTGGAAAGCATCCATCTCGCTGTTTGTGCCTAGCCTAGATGGCTTTGCATTCAACTTAAAGCTGAGCTGCAGCACATGAAAAGTGAGATTTAAAAAAGGAGTAGAAAGTGAACATAAAAGTTGTCATACAGCCTTCGGCAGGAACGTAACCTGAGCCTTCACTGACCTCACGTTCTTGTGAAAAGCAGAACAGAAAGGGATCTGCACAAGAGCCTTGATCTCTCCTTTACATGGGAGACTGCACTGGGGCAGGTTGTGCTGAGGTGGCAACCAGGTGCACCTTCATCTGGCTCCCTGAAGCAGCTGTAACTACCCCTGAGGGCAGGGAGCTTCCTGCCTGCAGGACTGCAGCTCCCTGAGGGTGTCTGAAGGAAAAGGACTTTTTCTACTTTTTTTTTTTAATTGAAAAAAAACCCAAAACCAATGATCACCTTATTTAAATGGTCTGTATCTTATCTCTGGACACCAGCAACACACCCCTTGGACAAGGGCAGTTGTTTAACTAAGGAAGTTGGCTTTTAATCCCAACTCTGCCTTGTGCTCAGTGGGAGAAGATGATTTTTCTACCAGGAGAAGACTCATTCTCTTTTCAGTGGAAAGGACCTACCCCTGCCCTCTGTTCAGCACCAAGAGAAAGGCACAGAGGAGTGGGACTTGAGAACTTTCATTCCACATCACTGAACCTCACAGCACCACCCTGAACTACACAAGTGAAGCTTTCTTAGGAGGTAGTTTAATCACACAATCATCTTAGTAGTCCAAAGCTGGTGTGCAGTTTCCAGAAGTTCCTCCCCTGATTTCTAAATAATCTTCTGCATAACATCAAAGACCAGGGCTTCATTCACATATACAAGATTCACTTGAGATTACAATAAATGATGTAACTCTCTGGAATTACTTAACACTTGGGAGTACATTTGTTAGGGCAAGAGCACATCATCTTGAGTAAAAATGACTGAATTGTAAAAACAAAATGCCAACACATCCACATGACCAAAAGCTCCCAAATCTTCACAATTTAAGACCAAGCTCTTCTATTCCCAAATATTTTGATGAGAGTTTCTGAACAATCATTTGTAGGGTATATTAACAAAAACAACATTGAAAATCTAATCCAGGTCATTGTTTCCCACCGTCCAAGAGGTAAAGAACATAGAGAAAAGCAAACTGAAAACTGAATTAGGCTTTTGGCTTCAGAAGTAGAACATACACATATTTTGATCAGTAAGATATTTCCTTTCATGATGATAGAAATACATGAAGCATTGGAAGACAAACATTCCAGCTATTCAGAACAGCCTGCAGGAGGATTTAGGAGACCAATAATGAGCTCTTATGTGCTGCTGCCTGACTGAAGATCGACTCCAACACATGACTTTGTTGGTTCTAGACTATCATGCAGAACCATTTATATACCAAGCACAGGCCAAATTACTGGATCTTGCTGCATATATAGAACATAACTTACACGTGGCTTTTATGCCTGGAGATAAGGAGAAAGCTTTGCATTTCAGAATACAAGGGAAAGATGTCCTTGGTAATGCTTAAGGCTACCAAAATGTACCGGTTCATCAAAATCAATCACCAGGTGGAAAAGTATTTAAAAGCATCTCTCAAAGAGCAAATATCCCAAAACAACTCAAGAATGGAACGGAAACAAACTGAAAACCTGTAAAAACCTGTCAAGAGAATGTCATAAAAGGAGGAGAAAGTTGTGATATTTTAAGAACTAATGCAGAATAATCAACAAGTACAAATCTTCAGGCAAAAGCCAAGATCACACTGCACTGGAGAGACCAAAGACAGATGACAGCACAGTGGTTGACTGATGACAGAGGAGGTATGAAGGTTGCAAAGGCTGCATTCCCATTCTCTACAGTTTGAGAAACCAGCAGCCAGTGTTGCACATCTACTGTGCAAAATGCTGCAGCTGTACCTCGGTCATTATACTGAAGTTTTTTGAGTCTGCCCACCACTTGGTCCTTAAACCTGCACCCCCACCTCGCTGCAACCTCAACAGTTCCACTGCCAATGTGCCCAAATTGCCCATCTTCAATATCATTCTGTTTAATGTCCACAATCATAGCAGTGCCAGCACCCACCTTCACACCTTCTGGCATCACAGTCTTAACCAAAGTGTTATTAGGAGTGGAAACATCCAACAAATGTGTTTGTAAATTACAATGCACCCATTACATGAAATGAAGCAAAGGAGCACCAAGAGAAAAGTTTCCAAACAAAGCAACTTTGACTATCTTACTTGCATGGCAAAATGCGAACAACATCGTTCTGCTTGTAACTCTCAATGCAGACAGCACAATGATCAAAGTCTGGGTCTGTTTCCTAAAATGAATAGAATGAAAATTCAAGTCAAGAGTTCAGCCTATGACAAATGTCAAAGTAGTTGTGACTGGTAAATGAACTGCATTGTGCCAAGTGGCTGCTACTAAGATACAAAACCAATGACTGGGTTGTTATATTCCAACATGACTTGAGCAAGAAAAGCATCTCATTTACACAAAACTCTCCCCTCATCCAGAGCTGGTAAATGATCATTTGAAACATTAGCTAAGGCCTAAGATGATTCTAATGTTCAGTGACATCAATATACAGCAGTGATTTTCCTAGATTTCCTTTTTGACTTCCAACTTGGAGCTAAAACTTCTATTTTATTAAGGGTTTTTTGTTCGTTTCTTTGTTTTGGCAGGATAAAAATCCTGTAATACACTTTTATAGCCAGAACTAGCACATTTTACATATTGCAGAGTAGTCCCACATTTGTGTCTGCAGCTTACTTGCAGAATTATCATCATTCTTGTCCAGACATGAATATGAGGATCACTTACTGACTGGCTCCTCTCCTTTTTTCTCCCAGAATTTATGACTTTTAAAAAATTATATTTTTAAATATGAGAATTTAAAATTTCAACTGAAAAGGGGTGACTTCATTTGGATGTAGTTATGGCATCAGCAATACATATTTTTAATCTTTGGGCCTGTGACACAAAACAGGCTGTGCCTTCTCTTAGTTCAACTTCATTATACTTTTCAGTGCCAACAAGCTACAAGCAAGACACCAAGTCAGGGACCACAGCAAGACCAAGGCACTGCTGGTCAGCACCAGTCAGGGATGCACACAGTAAATCCCAATGGCTGCTTTTGGAAAGGACAGGTTTTTCCTACTCTGTTCACCTGCATGTGCTGTCTGCACTGCAACCTACATATCACTTGCCACTTTTGAATTTATGTCAAGACAACAGCATCTTTTAACCAAGAAAAGTTCTCCTTATCCATATGTTTTTCCATACCCACAGAAAAGATTTAGTGCAACAGGTTGTATTGAAATAAAACTATTTAGAGAGGGAGGAAGAATAGAAAGATACTTTTTCTGCCTTCTCTCTGGAAGCAAATTTTCCTGTCACTTCCTAATCTTCCACTGCTGAGCGTGTTGATAAGAAAGATAAAAAGGAATCACAATAAGAAAGCTCAAGGAAATAATATTTTAAAAATCAAATCAAAAACCTCCCATGCAGCCTCCAACAAATATATGGGAGTTTTGTTTCTTTCAAAATTAAAGATCAAAAATTAAGCAAGATTAAGTTACTATTTTTTGCTTTCAGAATCAAAGACAAAGCAGTACTGCTCATAAAAATGGGAAACATTTAGGACTTAAGACATACATTTTAGTTTGTATACTGGCAAGAAATATTCTTGGAGTAACATTTACTATCTTTCATGAAATACCTGTTTATGCTTCCCTCAGCTTACTGGTTATTTGTATTTTACATAAGAGATTCTCTTCTATTATCTGTCTTGTAAATTTATTTTTACTTTATACAACTTACATATGGAATGACTCTAAGCCTACAGAATTCCACACAAACAATGCTAACCCCATGTACTCATGCCAGCACCCCACCCCCTCCAGCCAGCACGCAAAACCACCCTCAGTCACAGCTGCCAGATGGAGTGCAAGTAGCATTTAAGCACAAAAATCTTATTTTGTGCTTACAAACTTACAGGATACATTGAACATATACTAAGTTATACAAAATACTGTGCCACAGGACAAAGTCAGCCTCCGACAAGGAAGGCAAGGCCATAAATCAGAAGCAGAAAGAAAAAACTGAGATTGTTTCCCCAGCAAGAATGAAACATGATGCTAAAGTTTATTGTGTTGAAATCTTATTATTATACCTTATCACCTTTCTTTACTGTCCTGGTTGTCAATTTACCAATGGCTTTCTTGGCAGCATCTCCAAGACGACGCTAATAAAGTGACAAAGAAGAGAACACAAATTAACCCTGTTAAACAAGCTTCATTAGTGTCCTTTATAATGACTTATTTGGGCTCAGTAATACCATTGCAATACACACTGTGGCAGCAGGCCAGCACATAAGACAAAATGCACACACAGCAAAGCACAGAGATTTGTCAAGAAGGAAAAAAACCTCAACAGTTGAAACCCCAAAGGCACTTCCATGGGCACAAACCTCATGGGCTGTACAGAAGTCCATAGAAGTGACCCAACATTTGTGTGCAAAACTAATCAAATCTGGGTTGCAGGATAAAAAGCTGAAGGAACGTGCCCTCCTGATGATTTCTGTTATATTCTGCTGATATTGGGTTTTTATTCAGTGTGCTGTAATATACTGCCTGTTCTCTTAAGCTTGAATTATTTTTATATTTCCCCACCGAGCAGGCTGATTTTATTCTGAGATGCAAGAGATCCTCTCAGTGTAACCTAGTTTTGCTCTCGCTATTACCCGAAACCACCAGGATCTCATAAAAGAAAAAAATATGGGTCATGAAATCTAAATAAGCCAGTACAGACTTAAATAAAGCTGAAATTAATACTGGTTTGAAGATAACCTCAATCTGAATGCAGAGGCCAGGCTATTTTTTTGCTGTTTATGCTGCTTTATGACCACTGCTGTTGGATGGAAGGAGCCATTTCTGCAATTCAGGTGCTGATTCCTACTGTGATGCCCAGTTCCCAGCCAACAGAGAACTGTTTGCCAGCTGGTCCCTGGGATCCCAGAGATGTGGCACCAAGAGGAACAAAGATCTTGTCGCCTCCCTTCAGGAACATGAGACATCAGGCTTGGTTTACACTGACTGGAAAAAGGGAAGTTCATGTATTTCCTCCTTCCCCTCCATCCTGTATTCTGCATTTGAAAGGGCTGCTTCTGAGAATTCAAGCTGCTGCTTCTGAGAATATCAAAACCTCTCATTGCAGCCTCCAACAAATGTGTGGAGGTTTTGTGCCCACCCTCTACGAAGTTGAAACCCAAATCCTTCACAAGGTGTACCCCCTGCATCACACATTTTCCTGCATACAAACCGAAAGTTGCTTTTACTTGAGAAACACAGCCTCAGAAGTCTACCACAACCAACTGTACCACTTATTCTAGCATTGCATAAGTGCTTTTTTTTTTTCCTTGTTGTTTTCACAGAACAGCAGCTCTTATTTTAAATTTTTTAGAGCACGGTTTTGAAAAAATCAGATACTCAATCCCAGCTAGTGAATTATATCCAAAGAGGAAACGCAGCATCAGAATCAGAGCCAGGCTGGGGAAATTATATGCCTCCTAAAGTCAGGAATCTCACCCTGACTTCAATATGTGAGAAACTGGTCAATTTAAGCAAATCTAAATTATATGCCCTGGAACAAGCATATTGGCCTGAGTACTTAATGACACAGAACACACTGGCACATTGCTGGAGCTGATAACCATTGCATAACCAAAAGTGTGATTACTAAGAGAGGAATGAGGCTGAAAAGGTATTTAACTTAAATGCTCAACACTACCAACTAAGTAATTGTGGGTAGTATTTACATTTCGTTCTACTGCATGTGATTGTATATGCACTACAAGAAATCTTAAAGAGATTATTTCCCTATTGGAAGCATAATATTCCAGCAGAATTCTTCCAGTATATTCAAGTTCCCTTAGGTAAATAAATTTGCTAAATAATAACTTTCATCTCTTCCATTTAAGAGGTCAATCTCTTCCATTTTCTAATTTTAACAAATACTGCTAACACTGGAAATGCTCAGGATTTGCTGTTTTGCTAAAGTCAGGGCACAGGCACTCAGCACATGCTTGCCTTTGAAACCCAGAAGTGTCTGGATGGAAAAGGCCACTACCACAGGCAACAGAGTTTCACACCTCCGGAGGAAGTGTGCAACAGTAACGATGGGAAAGACCGTATCTACTCCTGCTATCTACAAAACACAGCATGTTTTTGATGGCTTTGATTAAAAAAAAAAGTAAAAATGCATGCCTTGACATAACTTAAAAACAAGATCATAGCCTAAACCAAGTTATTTCATCACTAACAGTACAGCCTTTGTGAAAGCTCTCAAAGCGCTTTAAAACTAAGCTGTAGCTGTCGCCACCTTCTTATTAAAGTTTAATAAGCTCAGCTTTTTAAACCACATCAAATTTTCATCAAGTTTCTCTTGACCTTTGTAAAAATCTAAAGAAAGAAAAAAGGTCATAAGAGCTCTTTCCCCATGGAGCAACTGTTTTGAAACGTGGACATTTGGAAGAAGCCTAGAGCCATGTAGGGGATAGAGAAGGCACAATTTAGTATTCCACAGACATTCATTAAGTTACAGTTATATTTAAACTTTCACCATCCCAAGGGACCACACTAAATACTGGCTACAGTGTGGTCATTTAAGAATGACATCCTTAGGAAAAGCTACAGGATGCCCATGGGACCTGCAGCATCAGACACTATTTATAGTAACTGAAAAGGAAATCCTGTGCCACAACCGAGGCTTTGTAAGTTTGCATTTGTTTTGGGTCTGACAGAACACCAGCCTCACAGTGAGGTGCTGTGTATGAGCCATAATTTGGGGGAAAGGGGGAGCAGTGGCTAGAGGTCAGCAGCTTCCTAAGTTAGCCTTGACAGAGAGATATAGCAAAGAGAGCACAGTGGATTTCTCAAGGTTTATGGACCCTCCTCAATAAAAGCCGAGACAGACTATGGAGGCAGTGGGTCATTAAGTCCACACTAGTAAAACATTTACTTCTAAAGTTTAAGCTGTATTTGAGTTGACAACTTGATTTAGTCAAGATCTCTGAGTATGGTCGTACATAACTCAGTTCTTAAATTAAGAGTTGAAAAAGAATGTAAGAAAGGTACATTGGACAAAATTTTTGTTAAAATATATGAATGGGAGAATTAGGCACTCCATACCAAGTGTGATCTTAAGTAAACTTGAAAGTTAACACAGATCACTAAGCAGCTCTACACCTCAGCTTTCTTACCCTAACATTCATGACAGATTACAGCTTGGAAATATTTTTATACAACTTTTGAATTCCCTTAACTGTTACTGAAGGTATCCTTAAGAATATAGACAGAATTCATAACATTAGCTCTGTGTTCCCCTAATTTCATTCACAATTTAACTTTCCTCCCCATTCCCAACATACATACAGTATGTATTACTCAGCCAGCATAGAATCTATCTTACTCATGGACTTATACTCACCAAACCCCAAATATTTTGTTTCAGTTCTATTCTTTCCTGTCACATAAGAAGATCTTATACTGGTGCTTCTCAGTATGAAAACACTGCTATATAAAAATCCTTGTCTGGCAAAATGCTCTGCCTTGGAACAAAGAGGCTCTGAACACTAGTTTGATGGGACATTCCTTAGAAACTATTTGTTCCCCATTGACTATTGTATACAGAAATATCCCCTCCAAACTTAGGGAAAAAAAAGGAGACCCCTTACCTGATTTCTGTCACGTGCACTTGTGTACCTGATCTTCTGGATGAAGTAAAATATTAACCATGCTGAAGAAATTATCATCAAAACAATGAATGATATTGACACAAAGACTAGAGAGCCCCGACTGAAGTTTTTCGGAGGAACACGGGACCCCACTGCTATTCCCATCAGGACAGAGATATTCTTTTCCAAGTAATTCAGGATCTCCTTAACCTTCGATTCTGTAATCATCACAGCAACAATGTCTCCAGTTCCTATAAAAAAGGGAAAAATATTTAATTTACATTTAAAATTAACCTGGCATGCTACTCAAAAGATTTTCCAAATGCAAAGCCACTTGACAACTCAAGAGATTTTAATCTAAGGCATCCATGGCACATGGAACATGCTACTGGCCACTCAAACTCCTGGCTTGTCCTTCAAACCCAGATTTTCAGATCAGGGCATTAACATGCAAACTGTCTGCAGCTCCACACACAGTAACAGATCTCTGCTGGTTACACAGTACTTCCCACATTGTAATTACTGTGTGCAGTCTGAACCAGCTTTCAAGAGTACATTTGTTCCATATTTGAAGCCATGGATACCTAAACAGGCAACTCTCAGAAAAACATTTCGAAGATGAGTGAGAGTATGAGAATATTGCTGGAGTGGTCTCAGCATACCCAGTGCTGTGGATGTTGCTGTGGGGAGTTATGCAAGCTCCCCTGTGTGCTTATGTGGCCGCAAAATAAAAAAGAAATGGAAAAACTTGGCAGAAATGTGAGTGCTGATTTTATCTCCCATACAAAGACACGCTTGATAAGATCGCAAAGAGGCTGTCAGCTCCATCAGCTCCATTTTGAATGTGGAGCCCATCTGTTTTCATAGTGTCTTGCCTCTAGACTACTTCCTGTCCCCAAAGGGAAAATTATTGGTACAAGGATAATAAGAGAACCACAAGATTTGCTGAAAAAGAACAAAATCACCTGTAGACCAGAGAGTGCTCCTATATTTTAAGGCAATTTAAAAAAAAAAAAAAAAGAGAATCTTGAACTCAGGATAATTCTGACCTAAGTTCAAAGAAAGATAAGTTTCAGAAAAACCAAAGCAGAAAGAAAAAACCCTTACAAGTGTCTTTCTTATTCATCCAGATTTATTTGCTTCCTATACTAAAAACCCTTTCAAGACCTATTTTCAAAATGCTTGTGAAGTCTGCTCATCTGCTTGCTCCATCTGTTTGCTCCAATTCACATTCTCTCAGAGAGGAGCTGTACAAGGCGACTTCAGAACCAAGATTCTGGATTTAGAGTGGATTTAAGTTATAGAGGACCTACTGTGACAGTAGAGAACATGAGGTCCTATTTTAACACAAGGCATTTGTTCAAAGTCTTTTAATCAAAAACTAATTTTTAAGAAGCTACTGTATCCACAAAATGAGCCAAAAGAGCAGCATTTTTAAAACCCAGGGCACAATAACTCAGCTACATAATTTTCCAAAGTGGGGACTTAATATTGAGTTGTGCAACAGTGTTAAATGTTATCTCATTACTCTTTCCATTCACCATGCCAAATAGTAACTTTTACAGTCACCATCATCAGTTTTCAGAGTAAGTTCACTGATGTTGTGCCGACACAACTACTCAAAAGAATCAAAGCTGGTAATTTCAGAAATTAGGATTTGCACAAAAATTGAAGACATTCCACAGCCCTCAAATTGTTTTCCTCAAGAAATTTCAAAATTGAAATGAAAAAGACATTCAGGCCTCATCCTACTACATGGGTCTAAGTAGGAAAAGAAAGTTCAGTGTATTCCTTCTGAATATTTTTAAAACAAGTGTCATGGTAACTCAAAAGTTTTGAATAGCCAAAACCAAAATCCAGCACAATTTATGGATACAATGTATTTAATCTCTAGCACAGCACAGATTCACACAAGATCAACTTTAGTCCAGCTCTCCATAGACACTTCAGTACCAAGTCTGGTTTCATGCAAAGTAACAAAGATATTTAATAGGCAGCAAAGCTCAGAGTAAAAATCCACCACTTACTTTATTTTCATGGAAATTTACTCAGATTCCCATTTGTCCAGTTGGGAAGACGGTCCCTGCCCAGACTTGTAGCACATTTTTACAGGAAAAGAGACAACTTTCCTGCAAGATTCTGTATGTACATACTGCATGTTGTGCTCCTGCAACTTCAAATCCCTGCAGCTCTGACAGTGCAGGATCAACCAAGAGCAGGTAATTTATACTGCTTGATATTTTCCCCAGACTTCACTTCCATTCTTCATATCTAGTTCAGACACTGAGGAAAAGCAGGGAAGGCTGGGGGGGGACTGTTCTGCTACGCCTCCCCAGCAGGAATTTATTTGCACCAGGGAATTATGTTAATATCCAAATATCAGGCAGAAGCGCTCAATGTAAAAATATTCTAACATGATTTATAGTTATCTGCAGAGCAAAGATGACTAAGATCTTCTGATACTAGTCCAGTTCTATCTGAATCCAAAGCTGAAGCCTCTACCTATTCCCTGCTGCCCAGGGAATGTGACAAAGCTGACAATCTGTCACGCGTTTTATATAAAGCCCAGCACAATGGGAACCTCTGGCATCACTGCAAAGTGATTTGCATTCCAAATGACTCAACTGGGAACAGCCAAAGTGCTACTGCTGCTTCTGACCTCGCAAAAGCCAAGGAGAACTGCAGAAAAGAAAAATAAATTGTGCCTGTTTAACATACTGAAGCTCAGTGGAAACTGGGACTTGGTTCATCTGTATTTTTGTCAGGGGCATCACCCTAAATAATTTTAGCAAGAGCTTCATGTTTGAGAACAATCGGGGGCAGGAGGAGACAGTGACTCATTTATTTTAAGCACCTTGAAACCTGGTGTTTCTGAAAGTTTAGCAGAAAAAAAATCCTCAGGTGAAGACAGAAAGACTGTTTGTGAAACTTAGAATATGGTCTTACTTCATAATCTTACGAAAAGCAATATTCTCCTCAGCCAAGAACACAGTGTCCAGAGAAAAGAAGCTGGAATGCTAACTAAAGCCAATGAACTACACACTGAACCATAGATGACAAGCTAGGACAGACAGTAGGCATAAGATAAATATTGATGCCTGTAAGTATAAATCATTTAATTGCTATCATCCAAGCCCAGGCAGCTCTTTCTAGTTTGCAATTTTACCCTGTGCATGTTTAATTAAGATAGTTATACAACTCTGTGTATGAAAAGGGATGAAGTTGTGATTAATCATTAAATCTCTGTAACGTTACATAGTGAGAGGAGAAGACAGAAGAACTTAAAAAGCTGAGAAGACACTAAAAACAAGAATATGGGAAAAACAGCAACATCCAGAAGTTTCCTGTAGAGTCCCTAAGGAAACTGCTTTGCTCTCTCACTAACCTGTCCATATCTCCTAGCAATTCTAAAAGACCATGCTTAGAAAGTCAACAGAAAGTCATCTCAAAGAAAAGTTACTAGTCTCATCACAAGCAAATATTTGTGGTGGCTTTGTTGTTTGGCTTTTTTTTTTGGTGATTCTTGACTACCAACTGTTTGTCTGAAACTCAAGTTATGGACAGCTATGTCCAGGATACCAAGCTAAAGACAGGCATGGCTCAAAGAGCAGCTTCCTTCCAACTACAGTCCCTTGGAGGTCGTAGGGAACGGCGGCCTGGTAAAGTGCAACTGCCAAACAGGTGGTGGTTTTATTTTTCCTTGAGCTTGTGAACAACACAAGCAGCTGTTTGGTCAATGCTCAGGGAGAAGGACAGGTGAGACAATTCCTCCTGGGCATATCAGCAACCTGGCACTGAACTGCTACTACTGCTGCAATGTTTCAACCACCTCCTTGCAAATGGGGAGGGCAAAACCTTAGATCCCACCTTGAGCATGGGAAATATCGGACCACCTGTAAGAGGCACTGAGCTATTTGGAGTTTTTGTAACAAGGTTTGGGGAGAACTGAGAACTGAGCCAGATACTCATAACAAAGGTCAGCAGCTTGCTAATGGCTGATATTTTCAGCTAAAGTCCTTGTAATTTCCTAAGTCTCTGACAGTGGCTGCTGATGCTGCAGACACAGCATGAAGCAGATAAACCACGTTCGTGTCATGCTTGCGAAAGAATATTGTTCTCTCTTTAAATAGCAAAGAACATTTAATTGTAACTGAATCCTTTCATCACTTCATTCTAAAAAACCGAAACTTAAAGGGCATCCTGCTGGTGGAAATTTCAGTGTTTCTTTAAAAAATGCAAACAAATTTTACATTTCCCGGTAAAGGTAAAGAATGGCACAGTCACTTTTAGGATGGATCCAGGGCACGATTCAGACGTTGAAATGGCACTGCCTGTGTGACTGCAACAATGGGAACATCATCATGATAATGTAATTGGAAATAAAACTGCCCATCTTCACAAAGCAGACTTCCCTATTCTTCTATTAAAATCCTATAACTCTATGCTAAGCATTTCTGAAGGCATTATATCAGAAATAAAAAGACAGCAACACACACTATTCAGTGCCCAGGAAAGGGATCTGTCTTATTACTGTGAGCAACAGCTTTCTTGGGAAAACACTAACAGTGAAACCATTCCAACAGAATTTGGGAGCCCACAAAATGACAACAAAAAACCCAGGAAAGCACAAATGAAGTGCTATGGTTATATATGAAATTTTGAGAGACTGATCACAAGTTCTGTGAAAACACCAGAAGACATCTGAGCTGCAAGAGAGCAGAGGTGGAAGCAAGGATTACGCCTACAAGGGAAGGGTTTAGCCACAGAGGATATAATCCATGGAATCTGTGAGGTGAAGGAAAGGGAAAAGGCACACTGAGCTGTATGCAAAGCTGTGCTGCTAGAAAAAGTGGGCTCGGGGAACAGAGCTTTAAATAAAAATTCCACAGCACTTAACAACACTGGGGAAAACCACAAATTTATCAGGTACCTTAACATTTCAGTCTGATGAAAAATAAATGGGTTGTGAAGAGTAACTCTTACATTCTAAAACTGGCTTATGGAAAAGCAGACACCAAGAGGAAGAGCCTTGGCATACCTTCAGAGTGATTAAAACAGGTCTAGCTGCACATATTTTTATTTTGATCTAATCAGAAAGTAAACAGGAGCACATCCAAGCTGTCAACACATGAGCAATGTCAAGAGTAAAATATGTTGTTTGAGATGTCCCAAATCAAATACTTCTGAAAACAGAACAAAACCATAATATTTGACAGTTATTTAGTTCTAAACAAGGCAAGAATTTAATGCCAAGGGTATACATTAATTTTAAAATAAGACTGCATAGCGTCTTAAAACATTTGTCTTCCTGTAGCCTTTGCAATATTGAAAACGTTGAATTCTTGTCTGTAAGTAAACATTTACTTTAGGATGCCTATTTTATGAAGTGTCAGACACCAAAACAGATTTTATGAGAAAAATCCATGAGAAAAATCTCAAAGGACAGCAGTATATGAAACTGTTACCCAAAAGTCAGGCTTTCACAGGATGCATCAATCAAATACAACTATCCCAAAATACAGAGCAGGTATTTGCAGAAATTACTCTTTGATTACACAAACACACATTACGAAAGTCTCTTTGCTACACAAACCTATGCAAAAGAACCTACCCTCCCCCTCCAAAAAATGAAGAAGCTTCTGAGGTTAAAACTTGAGTTCTGTCTACTTAAGAGGACAAAGAAGCAGATATTTCAAGTTCATTGAGGAATGGGCTTCTATGAATTGCAACCAAAATACTGTCGACGTATGTCTGAAGAACACTCAAAACTTTTCTTTGTAGCAAAAAGAGCTTCAACAGATTTCACCCTGCCAGGCTAAGAGAGGGCCCTGTCTCTGCCCTCTAAACATGATGACACACACTTCAGTGTTTTGCAAGTGTCACACACTGCTCTACTGTTAGGAGACGTGTGATGGACGATCACTAAGTCCTGCTCCTTTAAGAAAAGCAGCCATATGATTGAAGCTCATGATTAGAAAACCAGAAACAGCAAGAGCAGCTTTCCAAAGATGGGCGTGACACAATTAACTTCAAACCAAATATTAAAGTTTAATCAGACTCTTGTTGTGCTAGCCTGTAGCGCATTAATTCCCTAAGTGATAAATAACAAACTTGTAAGCCCGTCCTCCTTCGTTAAACAGGAAACAGTGCCTCAGCACAATGTTCTTGCCCTATTTTTGACAAGCTTTATAACCTACTGTGACCAAGAGTTCCTAAAAGGAGGGCTAAATCAAAAAATCAGCGGAGGAAACTGTTGGGCTGTATTTAGATGACAACTGCTGACATTATTTCACAACCCAGTTGCTCTAGGCTGACACTTAGGGAGATGTTTCTTAAGGAGAAATTAGCATATGATCAAAACAGGTAGTCACAGTTAAACTCTGATTCATTCACAAGTCCAGATCCTGCTGACACACGTGAGATGTGGAGCTACGCCCCTGGCCTTCCCCCAGCTGGACAAGGTCAAGCTGTCTCTGCTACACCCAACATACCCA
Organism: Lepidothrix coronata; assembly: GCF_001604755.1. Taxonomy (NCBI): domain Eukaryota; kingdom Metazoa; phylum Chordata; class Aves; order Passeriformes; family Pipridae; genus Lepidothrix; species Lepidothrix coronata. Next base: position 618,443 of record NW_016690324.1, on the reverse strand, counting down.
CTCCAGAAAACCAACACTCGCAGTCTCCCAAAGACACAACACAGTACCAGTATGTACAAGAGAGGTATTGGGCTTTGGCTTCTCTGCAGATCATCTCCTCTCCATCAGCCTCGCCCAGAGAGCTCTTTTTTATCTTCTATCCCAAGTCATATGACACTAAGCACCGTCGGAAAAATTAAGACCCTCTACTAAGCTACAAGATGCACCCACTTCTTCTGTAAGTGTCCCACAAGTTCCTGAATCTCTGCCCCACCTTTATTTTCGAAAGCAAAAATATGCTACTTCAACACTTCTGCTGTGCAGCAGGAGGACAGACCCCTGGGCCGGGCTGAGAAGGGGGGAGAATTTATACATCCCTGGAATCAGAACTGCAGCAGAGTTCCCTCAGAACGGTAAGGACACTGGGTGCAGGGGCTTGGGGTTCATTGTGTTCCCCTCCGTTGAACTGCCTTGATCATTCTACTTGTATCACATATTCCCTTTCTGTGGGAGGAATTTTATCTTCTGGGAATTCCATTTGTATATATTTTTTAACACACGTGACCTTTTGGGCTCTTTACACTAAGGAAAACCAAGCCTAGATAAGGGAAAAGTAGACAGATGTTGCAATGATTTTACAGACGTTTCACACTCACTTCTCTCCTAGCAAAGTTTCTTTGCATCTACTTGCACTACAGTTTTATTTTTTTTTTAAGGAAATGGACATTCCACCTAAATAATGCCGGAAGAATAAAAAAAGCTTGGCAGAAAGAAATGTATCACTTTATCATCCCCTTTCCACAATCTGTGCACAGATTTTTTTTCTTTTATTTGCATATTTTTATAAGGCATTTAACCATGTTTTACAGTGAGTAAACCTCATTTGCAGTCCTATTTAAGGAATACTTGTACTGTTAAGGTTTTAGTATGCTGACAAAGTAGACTAAATTCTATATTCAAATCTTGAACAAATGCAAATTAATAAAAAGCTGAAGGATCACCCTAAGTTTTGAACTAGGGAAATGGTGTAATCCTAATACATTACACACTACTGAAAAAAGGTTCCTCATCTCAGTTTCACAGATTTCTGAAATACTAAATTTATCTTCAAAAGATATTTCTGCTAATTTGAAAACAACCTTTTTTCACCTTTTTTTTTTTTTTTACTTTCTATACTTCTGAACAATGTCCATAACATGTTATAGTGTCACAATCTTGATTAATCAATAATATTAATGTAGTGGGACCTTACTGGTACATTCATCAATGTAAGACACATTTGGATTCCAGTAACTATAAGTCTTTGCATTCTATAATGTGATCGAGTGCTTTCATTTTGTTCTTTCTGGATAGCAGTTTGTATTCCCTCTAATAGATGGTGGAGCTAAGAAACCCAGGGATTTCTAAGAAGGGCAATCTGTCATGCTCATGTATTTTCTTCTGTAGACAGACAACTTCTGTACAGCTCTATCAATCTGGACATGGACAGTCATTCCAAACAATTTCAGCAAAGCACAAAAGAGAAATGGCAAGAGAGCCTTGCCCAAGGACACTACAAAATATTTTGAGAGCTTTATAAATAGCATATTCATAGATTAATATCATAAATTTGGTTCTACTGAGTCCATAGATATAGGGAGTTACTCTGCTGCTGGAGCTCAGACTTTGGATAAGAAGAAGAATGTAATTACTTACAGCCACTAACAGTCCCGTGGGCCTTTTCACAGTCACAGAACTAATTACCCTTTCAGCTGGCTGAGTTAAAATGAGCCTGACTGCTGTTATTTCAGTTGTGGATGAGGCATGTATGACACAGAAACACTGGTAAGGAGTTCTGCAAGGCACCGAGGCTATGATGGCTCTGCAAAGGGGTTCCCTGGATTGTCTGGAAGAGACAAGTGCTTCCTTATGGTCCAGAATCTGTGCATCAAACACACTCCTCTCCACGTGTCTTTAAGTGTCAGACACTTCTATCTCCTGTGTGACAGATTTTTCTGATTGATGCACCTCCAAGAAATGTAGTGGGAAACAGGATAAACAATAATGCTGTTGACACTTGTTCTCCAGACTTTCAATCAGCAAACATAAACAAAAAACGATCAAATACATGTAAACTATGGTTAGACTATTAATTGTTTTGCCATTTCAAAGCTTCAACTTTAATGACTCATCTCTTTCCTGTCCACTAATATTCCAGAGTAAATTAATAATAATAAATGTTAATAACAATATCGTAATATACAATGAAATTAATTTTGAGCTGCGGATTAAAAAGTAGGTCTCAGTAATCCAGGGAAAGTTTCACAGTGGATTTGGTACAGAGCTAAAATATTCATCACATTTGTGCAAAATAATCTGCAGTGCACCCTGCCAGAGCCTTCACGCATCAGTTCAGCTCACAGTTACATAAAGAGACACTTGTGAGAAAGGCAAGCAGCAGAGTTAGAGATGTGCTGCTCTCAGGGACAGTGACACAACAGAGGACAGTGACATTTCCATTGCTGGATCTCTGCAGCCTACTGTACCCACTCCGAATTAGGGCAAGAACGTGGAATAGCCATTAGATGGCAACAACTCCAAATCGCTTCCTGTCCCTCCTGCCTCTGACCCACTGACCTAAAATAATCCACAGTCAGTTTTAGCACAGTTCAAAGCAAGTACAGACCTTCCTTCCCATGCCAGTGTGCTTTTTAAGTGAATAGTGGGCCATGAAAAATCCTCCCCTTGAAAGGAACCTGTTTCTGGAAGCCCATGTTGGACGACGTTCCCACAGTGCCACTGCAGGGGAGCGTCACCTGTGCACACCATGGAACAGAAACACCTTCTTCCCGGGAATTAATGCATTGTTCCTTTAGAAGGGCCACAAGGATTGATCCTGATGAGACATCTGCAGCTTGTTCTAAAGACCTTGAAAGATTTACCCGTATCAGATAAATCCGCTAAAACTACTATTATATTAGAAATTGTTTCTGTACCTCAGGAAATTCCTTAGGTGCTGATAAACAGCAGTTATTGGAATCCAGCAACTTCAGTTTGACACTCTCTTCTATATGGGTTTCTCTTTTTCTGTCTATATTTGTTCCATAAATTCCGAGAATGAAGTTTGAACTTTAGAGGTTTCTTTGGCTTATATTCTTTTCTATAAATCCAAATACCAGCCTAGATTTTAATAGAGAAATTCAGTATCATAGAAACATAGAATGGGTTGGGTTGCAAGGATCATCTGGTTCCAACCTCCCCAAGTTTAACTATTTTGTACTTGACGGGACTGTTTCCACCACACACAAACAAAAAAGGAATTAAAATGCTCTTCAACCTGCATTTCCTTACTATTCCCATAATTGCTTATAATGGAGATAGCTACATATTTTCTCCACCACACAGGCTCTTTTTTACATTAGACAGTTATCAGTTTTGCTTTAACAGAAGTAGCAAGAAAAACCACTCATAAAACTGCCTTCCTGCCACTGACATCATAGTCTAAGATAACCTATGCTGGGAAAGACATCCTTTGCTTAGGTTGATAGAAGACATCTACAGGATTCTGTAAAAAGTTTATTTTACATGTATATGGTAATATATACAAGGATATGCACACAGAAAAGAAAATAATGTTGCAAATAACATTAACAGAAATACAGGTATTTTAAAAAAAGGTCACCGATTCCTTAAGGTCAATACCTACTTTAAAACTCAACATGAAGACAAAGAGGCAGACTATCACACAAGAAAAAGCAAATTCTGATATTAGCAGCAGAAACTGTTCATTTGACATGGTGATGACAGACTGATTCCAGACTGACAGTTTTTATCCAGCCACCAGAAGGAATTTCTATTCTGCTAAGTAATAGCTTGAGTACGAATGAATTTCCATGAGAATAAAATTTTCAAATGTGTGTTCAAGCATAAAATAGCTTGGATAAAATATTAATCCTCCAGGTGAGAACTGTTTCTCAAGCTGTTTTCATAGGGAATCACCTCTCTGCAGGTGGGCAACATACATAAATCTTTGTAATACATTATTTATTTTTACCACAGACACTGTCTAAGCAGGCGATTGGAATTCATGCAAATACCCAAGTAGGAAAGCTTGCAGCTCAGAGAATGCATTATGTCCAGCTGCCTCTTTCCTCTCTGCTTCACCAGGAAGACAGAATATTTCTAGGGGCTGTTATGCAGCAGTACAAAAATGATGTTACAGTGATATAGAATAACACAAGGGCTACTTTCTCCAGCCTATGGAAAGAAAATGCAGAGCCATGAACCTGGTCATCATAACACAGCTGCAAAATTGTCTTGTGTAGACAATTTCTAAAGAAAAGAGGAATACTAAGGGGAATACTGCACAGCACTAGACATCATATAGAGAAGTAAGACCAACTTGGTGGCTCACTTTCATTTTCACTTGATCTCAACTCTAACACTTATTAACTGAATCAGTGCAGAAAAGCTGTCAAATACACAGGGTCAACTCCTCCTGACTTTTGGGGATAGAAAATACTAAGGAGAAGAGGTGCAGTGCACTGGAATATCTAATTAGCAGATGATGTGGCTGTTCACCACCTAAAAAGCATAAAAGCTGTGATATGGTTGACACCATTTTACCCACAGCTGCTCTAATATTTTATATCCTGAGATATTATTTCAACCAACCAGAACCACTGGGCCTATTGATTAAGTTTCAAAGGGAACACACTGGTTTTCAGAGCTGAAACACCGAGTGAACCAGGATTTCCTAAGAAAATACAGATCCCATCCCATTGCTATGAAAGCAACTGCCAAACCTAACAGCACTATGAAAAAGAAGGTACTAAAATTACAACCAAGCCCATTGTTTGATTTAACATGCAATAGAGACAACAACACAAAAGTAATCTTTTTCCTGTCACACTGAGGTATTCCAGGCCATGGGAAAACTCACAAATCATGGCTAAACAGACTGCAAAATTTACATTCTTACAAGTATCTCAAACAGAGACCAGAGTTAAAGGTTTAGGGGGGCATTACATCTGCAGAGAGAGAAGTGGCAAACAAACAAACAAACAAAACCAAGAGGAAGGTGTCAAAGAGTGTTTCACTAAAATATGGAACTTTTTGCCTGCAGATTACTTGTAAAAATGTCTAAGGAAGGTATCTAAGACGAAAATGAACTGTCAAGGCTTTGAATTGCTACATGGAGGTCAAAATCTCCCTGGAAAATTCCTATGGTATACAGAATTGGGAAGGTCAAACCTCACTAAGCCACAAGACATTTGCCTTGTAAAAAAAAAAAAAAAGGAGAGAAAAAACCCCCACCATAGCACTTTAGAAAGAACTCAGTTCTAATTTTGTGACAATATACAGAGCAATAATCAGGAAATTCTAGTTTCCAAGCAACCTCCTATGTTTAAAAGGACTGAAAATATTCTTAAAAAAAAAAATTAAAAATTCAGACAGCAGCACAGCCACCAAATACAAAATTATGCCTTTTTTCAATTAAGCTAAATAATTCCAAATTGAGAAAACCTTCTAGAAAATGAAAAATGTAGTTATCATAATTGTGAATATAGTTTTTAACCAAGGAAAATGTTTACACGATGTTCCCACTGGCAAAAGTAAGTCACTAGCAGCAGTAAAATTTTACACACAGGTAGCTGTAAAGAAGTAGAACTCTGCAGAAAACCAGATTTCCAGCATTATTCTGGACAACTTAAAGAGCCAACTGCCCTCTAAATCACTGCTTTGTTAATTCCTGTATGGCACTCAGACACAATGTAGAAAAACAACCCTCTGTAAACTGTCGTGCAGGCTCAGATGCCAAAATACAACTGTTAACATTTGAAGGTCCCCACCAGAACAGCCAGTTGAAACCATGCTGCTGTAAAATTATTCAGGCACAGATGCTTTGTAAAATTCTAGACCTTTCATTATATATCTATATATGTTAGCTCCTCTTCTTCAGAAAGGACTGAAAGATTGCTCCTCAGATCTAACAGCTATTTCCTCACTCCAACACACCCACATCTCCACTGCAGAGGGAAGTAATTTAACCAATTACACTGGATAAAATGTATGCTAAAGGAAAATAGCTATTCAGAATTATTAGCTTATTTCACTATATTGCATACATGTAAACATCATTAGAGAACAGGCTATTTCAAACAGCATCTGCCCACTGCCAAGGGCTTTTTACCAATAGTTTATAGGCAAAAGAATTACAGCAAAGGAGATTACATTTTATTTACCTTGATGAGTCATGGTGACAGGTTCTTCACTGGATATATTGTTGTAAATGACCACAGCTGTGGCATTATGTGAAGCTGCTCGCAGTATTTTCTCTTTAAATGTACAGTTTCCTCGCTGTAGTAGAGCAATCCACTGCTTGGTGTTCGGTGGAACTTGGAAACGTGTTCGAGGGTCACAGCCCAGACGATCTGCAACTGAAGTGGGAAATACATTTACATGGATGGCACATCGTTCAAACGGGCAGAAAAAAAGAGAACAAAACCAACTCCAAGTTTTGCTGAATTACTTAACTGTCATGCACTAGAAAGCCACTATCCTCTTGTTAATAAAGCCTAAAGAAAACTGCATTCTTATCAAAAAAAGACTTAAAAAAAGAAGTCTCATGCTTTCAAAGCTGTGACTATATGCCCGAGAATTAGGCTCACTAACACACGCTATTTTTAACTCCAGTGCAGCTAGAACAATGAATTCACATTCAAATCAATACCTGCCTAGAGGCTTAAAAACATTAGAATATGGTTCATCTGCTATAGGCATTTACAAAACAGCTGTTTATCAGTCATTCTGGGGATTACAACTTTTTTTTTTTCTTTCTAATGCAGCCATAAATATCACTGCAGTGGGAAGTACAACCAAACAAAGCAGATTGTGAAAACAAGATTTCAGAGTTATCTGCCGTGTGCAGGCTACTGTAAAAAAAGGACAATATTAAAAGCTGATCTTGTAAAAACCCCAGCAGCCAACATCAGCTTTTTACATATGCACATTTTGTCTACAAGGAAACGTATTCAAATTCATAGAGAAACAAATGGTTTTGCAAACACAAAGCACTCGTCAGCTAAACAGGTATAGCTGGTATAAAGGAAGAGTAACAGAAATGGCAAATGCCAGATGTCTGAATTCAACAGTATGCAAAGCTCTTTTGTCCTTTCTGATGCTGTAACATATCCTGGAACAGCCCAAACCCACACAGAGCTGCGTATAAAAGGCACAATACCCAAGGCAGAAGATAAACTTCACGCTACAGCAGCTGAAACCGATGAAAGACAGATCTGTTTGCAAAACTGGAAACAGTTTAGTCTGATACACTGGTCATATTATGAAAAGATTTTATAAATCTAGAGCCAACAGCAATCTATAATGCAAATATATTTTTGCTTTCAAATGCCAAGAGTATAAGAATCATTGGCTACTAAAAATAGTTGGGATAAACAGTTATTTTTTGAAGATATAAACAAACAATTTATTTGCATAATAGCTCAGAAAACATTGTAGTTTGTAAGAGCAATTCAAATGAAGTGTCCTATATTTTTTTTCTTTTAAAGAAGTGAGTTCAGTGAGCACAGACTATGAGATTTCAGCAGAAGATCCACCACAAAAAATATCCTGTTCAACATATTAGCTGGAAACCAAACGTCTTTTTAAGCACCCTCAGCTTAACACAGCTGAAGTTAAATTCTGTAACGAGGGAGATTCAGAGAGCTGAAGATGTTTTCTGAAACAAGAAAGACAATCTTCTGCTTGCCTAAAGAAAACTAGTGCAGATGAATCTATACTGTGGCAGACGTTCAGGAAGTCGTTGCATCTCTTAATTTGGACAAGAAGTGCCTCTCCCTGTTCCCCTGGAAGGAGGGTGGGGAGCCAGATACCAGCACATCCTTTTCACAATTGTTTTTCAAGGCTGTATCAGACATTTCAGACATGGAGGGCTATTTGCTGTATTTTTGCACTTTTGCTTTTGTTTCATGCAGGCATCAGGGAAAATCTGAAATACAGATGCCCAAAGCCAAATTTTATAGAGTACTTTCTTCCATTACTCTGACATCATTACTTGAATCCCTTTTGGAAATTGCTGCCTAGCACTGATCCACACACACTGTTTTGGAGCACTGGTGATGGCCATCATAAACAGCATCAATCATAAAAAGAGCATGTTCACGCCCACTGCACTTTTGCAGCTTCTCTTTCTAATCCTAAATTTGAGAACAGTACATATTTTTTAAAAGGAATTATAGTCCTTTCTGAAAATGTTACAGAACCACAACATGGCACATGTGCCACCAACCTCAATGCCCTCTGTTAAGACAAAAGCAGTTTAATGCACACTTCCCTCTTGTTCTGAACATTTCCAATTAAAAACATGGTAGGTGGAAAGCACCAGCAAGACCGTGATAGGGAGTTTCTCAAGCCCTGAAAGCTAAAAATCCCATCCTTCTCAGGTGTGGTACATCCTTTTGAAAATGCCATTTAATAAACGGCCACAGTTCCATAGAATCCCCTCAAACTGCCAAAGATAACTCTGAAAGTAGACACTATGACCAACATAAAATTACTTAAAATATATGAGATTATGAAAAACAGTAATCCTGTGGATCATGTAGGGTTTGCTTCAGCGCAATCATGTTCAAAACTGATATGAAGTGAAAACAAAAACGGCCACAAAAATAAAGCTATTACAGAGAAAAATTATAAAAACCACAAAGGGCATCTTGAATAAGGAAGCAGCATTACCCAAAGTCTGTTATATAGTTCAGTTTTACAAAAATTCACGTAGGCACCTTGAAATCTGTACAGCTTGAAAATTTTTAGCTTAAAAAGCAACAGAGAAATCAGTAAGAGATAACAGAAACTGCATCTGTGGGAAAAGAAGTACAAAATTTTCTACCACAGTAGAGATCAAAGTCTCTCTCAGCTGTGGACAGAGCTATGAAATGTTACTGGATAAAGCAACAGAATTAGGAAACAAGATATTAAGAGATTAAAGCTTTCCAGATACAGACCAACAAACACCACTCAAATGCTTACAGCATGTTATTCCTGACAAGGTGTATTCAGTATATCCTGATGAAAATTTAACAGCTGACAATATTAATTCAGCACTACTTAAGTAGTACAAAAAAATCTGGTTGGTTTAGATAAATCTGAACTGAGTGTCTGCAAGTCACTTCAGATTTAGTAAAAAGCCACAACCCACTTTTCTTTACATTAGCATCCTATCACACCACACAAATGTTAAGTAATCTTTTCACTTTAAACTAAAAATTCAGAAACAACAGTGAAATGTGAAATTTTCTGCCTGTCTTTTCAATATACCTAATACACGATTTTCAGAGTGAAAGTCTTACCATCGGGTTCACCCTTCTTGAATAGTGAGCTGGCTAAAATAAAACATCTGCTGTACAGCTGAGGTGCCAGGCACATCAGTGGGCATTGTAAGGGACACAGATAAACAGAATCACTGACAGCTCTACGTTATCCTGCTATCTATGCTCCAGTGCCCAAAGTCCAACTAAAATCTAAAAGACATGGGCTCGCAAGTATTAGCTGGATGATCATAGAATCATTTAGATTTCGAACCATTTTAGAACTATTCAGGTTGGAAAAGACCGCTAAGATCATCGAGTCCACTGTCGTGTTCACTGTTAACCCATGTCCCCAAGTGGCACATCTACAAGTCTTTTAAATCCCTCCAGGGATGGTGACTCCACCACTGCCCTGGGCAGTCTGGTTCAATGTTTGACAACCCTTTTGGTGAAGAAGTTTTTTCTAATATTGAATCTAAATTTCCCCTGGCACAACTTGAGCTGTTTCCTCTCATCATGTCGCTTCTTACCCGAGAGAAGAGACCGATTCCCACCTGGCTACAACCTCCTTCCAGGGAGCTGTAGAGAGGGAGAAGGTCCCTCCGAGCTTCCTTTTCTCCAGACTGAGCCTCCCTAACTCCCTCAGCTGCTTCTCATCAGATTTGTGCACCAGACTCTTCCTCAGCTCCACTGTTTTCCTCTGGACACACTCCAGCGCCTCAACAACTTTCTTGTAGTGAGGTGCCCAAAGCTAATGTTACTCGCCAGAATAAAAAGCAATTTCACATTAAATTATTCTAAAACAAATCACTTGCACAGAAAAAAAAACATGATCAGAAGTCCCTCGTGTAATTTCAGAAGATACAAGTGTCCAGAAAGCCATCTGTTTCCCTATAGGTGTGCTACTCTTCCAGCTTATTTGAAATATAAGCTATTTACTCTGCCTTTCCTTTCTTCATGTCTATCTATGTACCATGTGCTAGCAAAAACCCAATTTTCTGTTAGAAGTGGCAGCCTGCTGGGTTAAAGAGCTATGTACTATATGTTGTTGTAAACATCTCCCTTTCTTCTGTAAGCCCCAGCACCACAGAAGAGCCTCTTTACAGAAGGATCAGCTGCAATTAAAGTATCTACCATTAGGCCCATGTTTGTTTTCAGCTCCAGGAGAGCTTTGGTTTCCTTCTGCAGAACACACAGGACTGTTCAACTTGTATAACTGTTTCTCCTGGACCATTTTTTATAATTCAAGAGCCCTTCATGCTGAAGGACTAAGGTTTGTGACAGCATTTTAGGGATTCATGTGGAAAAAAATAGTTAATAATGCAACAGATCCAACCAAGCTCCCTCAACTACTGAAGAAGTAGTAGCAAGCTCACATTAGCACAGCAACATTACATTCCTCCTCCTCTTTTCCAATTGCTTTACCAAGTTTTTAGTCTTCTCCCTATACAAGGGAGAGCCATTTTGTGGAAAAAAATGAAATTATTAGGTCAGCTGTCAGAGGCTTTGCCAGAAGTGCTCACCTGCCAGAATGCAATCTCCTAGTTCTGACCCACAGCTGGGTTTGCTCCCTCTCATACACAGTGTGTTTATGCTGCTCTTGCACTGCTTAGAACACAACAGTGACTTCAGCCAAGGTTGCTGCACTGGTTGTTATCAGACTTTGTCCCCTTTTCATGGAAATATCCCACTCCCTGGGCATTAACCATTTAATTCCATGGGGTTTCTTTTCCTCTTCCTTTTTTTATTTCTTTTTAAAGGTCAGATGTCTTGCTATTGATTGGATCTTAGCCAATACTAAGATCTCTCTGTACTCTCTGAGCCCAGCACCAGTTGCCAGAGCTGGTCTGTCTCAGCTACACATACAGAAATCATTTTAAAGTCTGACCTTCAATCACTGTAATACAATAACTGGAGAGACACCACTGGTATTTTGAGGGGCAGTAGATCAAGAGGCTTGTTGGGAGCAAAACCAGCACACAGGAGGGTGCAGTGTCAAGCAGCCTGAACCCCAAAGCATTCCCTCCTCCAGCACCACTGCCCAGGCAGGTGCTGCCATAGCACACCTGACTGGTAAAATAAGACAGCTCTGTGCAACAAATTAATTATAATCCTGTGATAAAATTTCCAGAAAACAAATTCAGCTGGGAAATCTACAGAAGCAACACAGCAGTGCTGATTGATTCTTATTTCAAGGAAGGGTACTAGTTATTTGCAGTCCCATTAGGGCTTAATATGTTCAATAGACATATTTTCTTTCAATGCATTATTACTACTTGTCTTATTATCAATACAGTCCCTATTCAAGCCAGCCATAATTTCCACTTTTTAAAAGTTGTGTCAATGAGTCAATGAGTTATGTACAACGACATTTTATTTTCAATAGCTCTTTCAGGTAATTGCTTTGACTAAAGCTGGCTTTAGCACCAAAAGAAACTCTTGGAATAAGAGGTAATCTTGTTTCAGGGAAGAAGTTAAACAAAAGAAAATCACTGAAGCTTAGAAGAGTCCTGTAATAGTTCAGATTTAATCTTGTTAGCTCAGTAAGTATTACAATTATGGCTAAAAACTCCAATACATAACCTCCACTTTTTCTATCAATTAATGACTAGCTGGATAGTGAGACCAGTGGCAAAGGATGGATGCATGGCACAAGATTTTTCTTCCTCTACTCTACTGATATATTCATTTGTTGCATTTTCCTAAACCTTAATGGTTTGGATTCTGGGCCAGAAATTCTGTCTGAATGCTACCTAAAGCTCTGCAGTTACCAGGAAACTGGCATTTTAAACCTTCTGCAGCTAAAACTTGTTCACACAACATGTTTATGAAGTGTCAGATGTGACAGAATGCTGTAGTTACAGCACCACACAACCTCCATTCCTAACACTGAGCCAACATTGTTTCTTCCCCACTTTCACCTTTTTCTAACATGTTTTTCCTCAAATTCTAGCCTCCTTACCCAGCCCCAACCCTAACACCCCTTCAGGAGATCTCCCCTTCCTATTAATTCTTTCTCCAAAGCAGCTTTTGTACAACCATCATGTCCCCACACACCCTTCAAACTTCCTCTCCTTCCACCCCCCTCACCCCCTTGTTCCTGACCTATTGGCTCAGTGAATCTTAACATTTTCAAGTTTGGCTTTGAATCTGCTGCTATTTCTCTTCCTATCAGCCTCATCTCCAGTCCTGACCACCCTGCCTGCTTTCCTGCTACCCAGTTCTCAGCCCCCAGTAAGGTGTGACCACCCATGAGGGGACTCAGAGCACACAGGACTGACATTTCCAGTGCTCCAACTGGAATCCAAGCACAAAACAAGCAATAACACAAACTCAACAGTCACAAAGAGTCCTGTTCCCTATGGAGAACATTTTTTGAGGGAACTAAGTCACAAAAGCACTGCAGTTTCTACCAAGAACCATTTGAGTTTTCAGTGGCTTCTAAATTGGTTTGCCATGGCAAGAGGAATATGCCTGACACTTCCAGGTCTGCACCACAACTGGTGTCAGGCACCCAATACCAAAGAAGGTCACTGGAGTGGCACTGGACTGAACACTTACATGGTGCATGTACAGATAATGTACATGTACAGATAATGCCACAAGGACCCAGGCAGTTGTTGGGAGAGGATTGGGCTGAAACGACCTGGAAGTGTTCAAGGCCAGGGTGGATGGGGCTTTGAGCAACCTGGTCTAGAGGAAGGTGTCCCTGCCCATGGCAGGGGGGTTGGAAGATGATTTTTAAGGTCCCTTCCAACCAAAACCATTCTCTGACTCTATGAAATGCCTGGTTGCACAAAATCACAAATAACAGAGCAAGGGACTGAGGGAGAAGCGCTCAGGAACCTCACAAACCTGAACTAAACTATCAGAAAAGCTGCATCAGGCTGTGAAGATCCATTTCACTATTCTCCTTCCACACAAAACCAGAGGAGCATTTTTGTCTATAATCCGCAAGAATTCATATCTGGAAGCTTTTTAAAATGCTCTTCTAATAAGATATTAAGTCACGAAAAAAGATTAACAACTTAGAGGAGGTAAGAAAAGGAACTAGAAGTGGAAGAACGGAAGGGAAACTAATAGAGAAACTGAGCTGCTATTGTGCATTTAATGTTCTTGGAAAAATGTGCACACACAGGTGCTGTATGTTCACCCAGCAGCCAACTGTGACCAGGAGCTCGCTGGAGCTGCACTTTCAGAAGGCACATTCACGAGGGGTCACGCCAATTACCACCACACCACTTCCAGGGGAACGCTGCTTTTGAAAGCCCCTATCAGTTTCATACGAGGGTCTATAAAAAGAGCAGGGAAAGAGTTTTAATACATGGATTAACATGACAAGGTTGGATTTCATGAAAGAAATTCTGCTAAAGAAACGGGAGAAGTGATCGACTGCGTCATTCTGCACAGATATAAAGGACGGGTGATCCCATGGGACTGGCATCTTCTTTGAAAAGCAGTATATAGAATATTGGGCATATTCAAGAATACAAGTTAAAAAACACTGCAGAACAGAACACTTAAAATAGCAGGTTGTGCTATTACAAATGGTAATATGGTCTGCACCAGACCATTATCCCTACATCTTGAATTAATAAATTAATTTATTTCCCTTCAGGCAATGAATAAGGGACGTAAAAAGATGCCCCATCACTGGAAGTGTTCAAGGCCAGGTTGGATGGAGCTCTGATCAACCAGGTCTAGTGGAAGGTGTCCCTGCCCATGGCAGGGAGTTGCAAAGAGATGAACTAGAAGGTCCCTTCCAACCCAAACCATTCTGTGATTCTTAACAGAGCATGCAAAAATGTGACATTAAGGACATTTCAGCTCTAAAACAGTCTATACCCTCAAGGTGCTAACAGATCATCCACATTTAGGGAACTTTCGAAGGACAGGCTATAAATGGGTGAATGCTTGACATCAAAGCAGTTTCAAACTCAAGGTATCTTCAAACATAGTTGTTAACAATGTTTGTAGAGTCCTTTTCTTCTGAGGATAAGCGAGAACAGGAGTAGAGCATTTATTGCTCTAACAGCAATGGCTGGAAACTACTCGTGTTTAGAGCTATTAGAAAAAATATTTTGTAAACCAGTTCTACAGTAATATAAACAGGCTGATAAAAAGACATTAGAGCAATTACTTTCAGCAAGACTGCATCATCTTTTATCAAGTTTACATATAAAAAAATCAGAGGATGTTCAAGAACAGCTTAACTAAAAGCATAAAATATTCCAGTCTTTCTTACCACATGAAATATCTTTAAACCACAAGAAGCACCTTAGCAAGATTCAAATAAAATGTACACTATATAACAACCTACACAGAACAATTCAGAATATCTCAAAGGAAGACAACTGCTGCTATGCTTGCTTTAAGTCTTCTGTTGTGAAACAGGACAAAACTGAACCCCCCCAACAACTGATGACAAAGTTTTAACGACTGACTGCACCGTGTCAAAACTGCAGCAATTCAGGTCTGCAGTTTCACAGCTCCTGCTGCGCTTTCTCACTAAAGTTATTCATCGTAATGCTTAACGGTAGGTAAAAAAAAACTGTTTATGGACTGCTCAGAATTTTATTTAGCTCTTCTCCCATTACTAGCAGCCTGTGAAAATGCTGTCACAGCCTCCCTCAATGTTTTAATCACAGCTTAGTGAAGATCATATCAGAAGAAAGCAGAAAATGTTACAGAAGCAGACTAAAAAGAAATTAATATTAAAAGTTTTCCTTGACAAATAATACAATCTCAAAAAATAAAGTGCTTTGATACCTTAACTATATTAAAAGGCAGCAGATTTAAAACCTGTAAAAATACTACTTGCAATAACAGTGTTTACATGCCTAAAAGTTTCAGGATAGATTCCTGATTTCATGGCAGGTGCAAGTGAGGAATACCAGGAAGCAGAAGAAAGACCAAGCACAGTTGATGATAGCTGACTCAGAGAGCATGGTGAAGGTATGAAGTACAAATGAAAATTGGTTTACAGTATATTTCTTCAACGATTTCTGCTTCCATACTCTTCCTCCCAAAAATCTGCCCCATTAATATATCCTAGTTACACTTTGTAAAGCTAATGAAAGTAAGCTTCAGTGAGACTGGCAAGCACCTGCTGATGCACAGCCTGATCCATCCGGACCAGAAGGTTACAGAGGCTGCCTACCAGGATGCATTTGTTCTGAAGAAGCATCGAAGTATTCCTGATCTTATGATTTGGCAAATTCTCTAAAGCTTATAATAATGTAGTAGTTTTGTGTTGTCAATTCCTCTAAACCACTCTTAACATTCACCACTTAGACTCTAGTTTTAACTGACTACAATATTTCACTTAATACATTATTCAGATGTTTACTGTCCAGGAGACAGGTTGGGACCACTGTGATCCATCAAGTGGTCTATTTCTTAAAGATGGCAGTTTAGATAACGTCAAGGAGGATTTTCAAAATAAGATTCTATTAAAACTACACCATTACCACTGAAGAAACTGGTTTCATTTCAGGCAGAAATCACAGTAGTCTCAGTTGTTCAAACTGGCGTTCTCCATAAACCCCAGTATTTGTCAAAAAAAACCCCAACTGATTGACAACAGCTTCACTTAATTAAAAGAAAACTTATTTGGAAGCTCTGCCCAGTGTTCAGTACTGCAAACAAGAGCATTTTGGGCTGGCTATGAGAGTAACAACTTGATGGCTTCAGTCTTTCTTGGTCTGGATGGGCAGCTTAAACAGCGCTTTTAGGAATTGCACACTGAACAATCGTGACTTCACGCAGCTGCCAAAGCCATCCAGATGCACCTCTCGCAGCGCGATGGCTATGCAGCTGTTCTGAGATTCACGGCAACGCTGTCCCCAAATACTGCCAACTATCGCTACCGACTGTCTGTAATTAGTTTAGGAATAACACCTTCACCCGCTCAATACGCCCAGCCTACTGGGATCCGCGCTGGAAAGCACATTATGCTTCGCCGAGCCGTTATTCAAGCCAGCACTCTCAGATCATGGATTTATTTTATTTTCCTCTGGGCAGGCTCTTCCTCCCCGTCTGTCAAGAGCTCTCGAGGAAAGCCTGCCCAGCCCAGGCAAAGGCCAAACCACCCGGCAGCGAGCGAGGGGAAGCGTTACCTCCGTTGATGGGGACGGGAGTCACCAGCAGCCCCTTGACCTCCACCTTGGGGGAGTCCTGCCCGTAGCGGCCGCGGTCGATCCGCAGCAGCGTGGGCCCGCCGCGCTCGGGGCTCAGCACGGTCACGTTGATGAGCGCGGTGTAGTACGCCTGGCTCGCGTTGTCGGCGCCGGCCGGCCGGACGCGGCCGTGCCACAGCAGCAGCGGCAGCAGCAGCAGCACGGAGGAGCCGCCGTTCCAGTGCTGGCGAGCCCACCGCCAGCTCATCTTCGACTCCCTTCGAGCCGACGGCCGTCACCGGTTGCCACCGCCGCTCCCCCGAGCCCCGCACGCCCGGGTGTGTCCTATCCCATCTGACAGCCCGGGAGCGAGGAGAGACCAAAAGCAGGCGGAGCGGGGAGGAGAGCTCGGGCTCATGCCATGGGAGGAGCCAGGGGAGTCATGGCAGGTCCCAGTTGAGTGCGATCCGCCGCCGCGGCTCCCACGGGATGCTGCTCGGGGGCAGCCGCGCTCCGCCGGTCCCTCGGGGCTCCGCCGGTCTCTCAGGGCGCCGCGCTCATGCCGCCCGCCCACCGCTGCCCAAGCTGGGCGAGGGGAGGGGAGGGAAGGGGAGGGGAGGAGGCGGGGGCGGCTCCGCGGCCCCCTCCCCGCGCAGCCCCGGGGAGGCCGCCGGGAGAAGCCGCTGCCGCCTAAGCCGCGCTCGCACAGACCGCGGGGCTCGCCTCGGGCTCGGCCCGCCGCGCCGCCTCGCTTCGCCTCGGGGCTCGTCGCCGCCTCAGTGCGGCCGGAGGCGCAGCCCGGTGCCCAGCCCGGCGGCAGCAGCCCGCGGCCGTCGCTCCATGCCCGGCTCGCCCGGGGGCGGCGGGGCCCCCGCTCCGTCCCGCGGCTCCGCCACCGGCCCCGCGCCCGCGCCTCGACTGCAGCCCCGCGCTCCGCGCTCTGCGCAGGCGCCGCACGCCCCGCCCCGCGCCACGAGGGCGAGAGGCGGGGCTGGGGCCGGGGCCACGCCCACGGGGGCGGGGTACGGCTAAGCGGGCGGGGCTCTATTGTATGACGTCATCGCGGGCGTTGCCATGGTGGTGGTGGGAGACCAGGCTGGGGTCCAGAGACCCGCAGTTCCGTAAGGGATTAGATCACAGAATGAGTTAGGTTGGGAAAGACCTCTGAGGTCGTCGAATCTAACCTGTGACCGAACACCACCATGTCAACAAGGCCATGGCACTGAGTGCCACGTCCAGTCTTTCCTTAAACACCTCCAGGGACGGTGGTTCCACCACCTCCATGGGCAGCCAGTTTGATGTCTAATCAGCCTTTCTGTGAAGAAATTCTTCCTGATGTCCAACCTAAACCTCCTTTGGCAAAGGGACACCTAAGGGCTCCCATGGCTCCTCAGCGACTTTTCAGAAAAATATTTCCAGCTCAGGAGCACTGACCATCAAAAAGATACAAGAGAGGGTTTAAAAGTATGTCTGAAATGGGCTGTATGTGTGAGAAGGAGGTGGGGTGTGTTCGGTCTGTCCAGGTAGCCCTGAAAGGGCTCTCAGGGCAGGAGCAGCACAGCCTGTGTGTCAGGATTGGGTCACTCCTGCCCAATTTCGAGTTACTTGCTTCTGATGTACGAAAATGGGAAATTGTACAAACACTCAAACGTTGTTAATAAGTACTAATCCCATGAAATACTGTAAAACAGGGCTCGATAAATTATTCTCTTTAACTAACTTAGTTTTAAGGATTTCGGCCTCTTTGGAGATGTAACATAATAATGTAATTGCCTTTTTGTATTTTGAAAGGCAAACTATCTGAAAATTAGTTATGGCAAAGAGGACAACTACTGCAGGACTGTGAGTTAGGATATTTTCTGTTTCTGAACGAATAGCTGTCCTGCTGTTCTTTTGAGATATGGTCTCCTCAGTGACTTCCCCAGCTGCTCAGGGAGTCCCTCAGATAAGCCTGGTGTTTGGCCCGTGCATCTTATTGAACAGTTTTCTTCTGGAAGGTTTTGTAGTTTATCCATTTGTGATGCACTTGGTCACACATGCACAAGATAACACCATCGGAGCACAGTCTATTTATTTCGCTGAGATGCAAGTAGTGGGTCTAATCCTGCCCTTGGGGAGACCTGTTCCATTCCCAAGGAAAGCAGCAGGCTGGCAAACCTGAATCTCAGAGCAGAATGGATCTGTGGGCTCTGCTAAAGGCATGTGTGCTTCTGTAAAATCCTCTGAGAAGCTGTTTCTGCAAAGCTCTGTAGAAATGTCAATACAATCCAGGAAATGTTTCTGAAGCAGCAGCCGAATGTTCTCCTTACACTTTTTTTTAAATTTAATTTTGCTCTTCTTGGTAAATGCTGGGTGAGGAACAACACGCCATCAATGGCCTTCTCATTTCACCCAAACTTTCACCTCAGCCAGAGGGCAAGAGTTGTGTCAGACACACTGATACTGCACTGGGCAGAACATGTTTTGGAGCTGTTCTTGCTTTGATTTCTCAGCATTAAGAGCTCTGCATCATTCTGATGCAAAGTCACGTGCTTTATCGCCGAAATGTCCTCAGAAGGGGCCAGGGAGTCCTGGAAGCCTGAAGGATTCTTCGCTATTACTGCACTGACCTTTGGAGAAGGACCTCAGAGCACTTTTGAAAAGCACTAATGAAACATTTGTTGGCCGCATTAGCAGGAAAACAAGGGGCCAAGCCAGCGAATTCCCAGTTTTCTTTGCTAAGCACAACAAGCAGCTGCTTTTTATTTTGCTCTGCCTGGTTCCCTGTGGGCTGTGTTTCTGCTGGGGAGACGTGGTCTGCCATGCTCCAGTCCCTGTGGGAGGGCTTCCTGCTTGGTTCCATCCCCATCTCCATCCCTCCTCACGCAGCTGGGAGGCTGCTCAGTGCCATTTGCAGGGCCACGAGTGCTCGTCTGCTCCTCACCCGCCTCCCAGCCTCTGGACATCCTATGGATGGCCTGGGAGGCAGCTGAGGAGCAGCCGAGCACTTGTGGCTCCAGGAGAGAAGCCTCGGGAGAGGAGCCGCCTAGCAATGCGTGAGGATGCGCAAACCTGGGATATTTCATGAGCAGAGCAGGTTCAATCCCCTCGTTCCCCACAGGGACAGGTCCCTGGATGGGGAGGGGAGAGGTAGAAGGTCCTTTTGGCTGCTTTCACCCCATGGTGGAGCTGGATGAAGGGATGGCAGTGGAGAGGCTAGAGCAGAGAAGCCCATCCCCATCACCTCAGCCGTGCCTCTGCCACCGGCCGCTCCTCACGGGACATTATTTTAGGGAGACAAATGGCACCGATGCCTTCACAGGTCACCCCAGGGCTGAGGAGAGAGCTGTGACTGAGCGTTCCTTCCAGCCCACGGTGATATCTTAGGGGAAATGGTCATGATTCCATTAATATCCCCTCCGGCAGCGAACACCACCCTCACAGCCGCCCTTGGCTGCGCTCCCAGCTGTGACAGGCCACGCACCGCCCGCCATCTTCCCTCCCGCGCGGGGCCCGCGCCCGCCGCCGAGGACAGGGCGCCACCTGCAGGCCGCCGGCGGCACCGCGAGGGGCGGCACCGGGGGCGGGGGCGAAGGGGGGCCGGGGGCCGGTCCTGAGGAGAAGGGGGCCCCGGGGGGGTGTTGATGTTTGGAGCAGAAGCAGGGTCCGGGGAGCCGGTGCCCTGAGGAGAAGGGGGTCCAGGGGGAGTCGGTGCTCAGAGAAGGAGGATCCGGGGGGTCGGTCCTGAGGAGAAGGGGGTCCAGAGGAGTTTGGTGCCCTGGGGAGAAAGGGGGGGTCCGGGAGGGGTCGGTACTCTGACAAGGGGGGTCCAGGGGTTTCTGGGCCCCCCAGCGTGGTGAAGGAGGGCGGGAGGGTCCATGGGGGCCGGAGGGTCCCAGACCCCCAGGGCTGAGGCGACAGGGAAGGGTCACGGATCCGAGGCTCAGGGCTGGGTGCTGAGTGCTGGATGCTGGGTGCTGAGTGTGAGTGCTGAGTGCTGGGTGCTGAGTGTGAGTGCTGAGTGCTGGGTGCTGGGTGCTGGATGCTGAGTGCTGAGTGCTGAGAGCTGAGTGCTGGGTGCTGTGCTGCTGGCTCCTGCCACCGAGCTTGGGAGCGTATCCGGCTTCACCATGAGAAAAGACGGAGTTTCATCCTGGATGGAAACACCACAAAGGCCAGCTGTTTCCGAGAGGATGCGGGGAAATGCAAACGGGCGCAAAGTAAAAATAATAAACCCCCAAATGTGCTGATGGCTTGGCCAGGGCTGGGCTGCCCGGGGCTGCAGGGGCAGTGGTGGCCCCAGGAACCAGAGAGCAGCTGCCAGTTATGACTTTATTCATTTTCACATTTAGATATAACAACAAAACTCTTAATGACAAAGGATAACAAGTACTATAGGAGGAGAGGAAAGGAAGCAGTGTTCTAACTGGTTTGATATATAACTGTGAACTTCCAGAGAGGAGACTCAACGTGAGTTATAAACACTCACATATGCTCACTGGTAGGAAAACTCACGTGCAAACACCCCCACACTCACACATAACACACTCACATACACACAGACCACGCTTTGTACTCGCACATAACCCATGTTGTAACCTACTTGCTTCAAAGGCAGCCAACTGAAACACTGAATGCTGCTGCAGCAACAACAGGTACCAGGTTAAAGTATTGCAATATAAATGAAATGTTACTTGATACACAGGTTTTTCTTCAGAGACCCACATGTATTCGCAAGTAGGGGACCCAACATATTGTTTTCAGGAGGGAGGAATGTCCTCAACACCAACATTTTGTAAGAAAAAATGAGGCTGAGCATAGAGCGGAAACAGTCATTTTAAAGGAAGGTGGTGATGATGATAAATAGCTTAGCTTCAGTGTTGAGTTCCAGTAAAAAGCCCAAACAAAACAAAACAAAACAAAACAGAGAGTGCATTGTGAACAAGCAGGCACAATTACCGAGCCCTGGGTTTTAAAAGTTGAAATACTCCCTTGTTGCTGTGGAAAGACAGAAAACACTGTTGTCTCACATCTTAAAACCAAAACAGACCAGCTTCACTTCATGCTCATGCTATCTGGAGACTGTAAAAATAAAAAGCCAGAAATAATGCAAGAGAGTGGGAAGGGTTATCAGGTTTGTACATCTAATTTTAGTATACTTTTAGAGAGCAAAAGTACAATTGTCTCAACAGCTCTCCAATATCCCACACTACAGTTCTTCATCACAGGAGTGTCTGAAGAGGAGCCAGGGTTTGCTCCTATCAAGCTGCATTGTTCATGCAACGCTGTTGACACAGATAAAATAGGATCTGATTCAACCCCCACCCATCAAGATGGTGCGAGACAGAGAAAATAAACTTCTGTGGACTTGAATGTTCAAAAATCAGATGTCACACCAGCGCTTTCCCCAGGGTGAAATAGGGGATCGTTAACAATGGCTCTAATGAAGTAACCCTTCTCCACAAAGATGCTTGTGAGCAATTTACAGCTAAACCTAGAGACAAAGTGCAGCTGTCCTGGCTGGATGGCCACACTGACAACGAGCCTGGGCGCTCGGATGCCTCTGTCCCCTTTCTGCTGAGTAATTCTTCTGCTGTCCTGCAAGCTGGGCTTTGCTAGTACGTATCTATCCCTCACATATGGACAAGGACTTGCAGCTACTTTGGAATCCTGTTTTTCAACTATTATTTTCTTTGTAGTCCTCTTTCTTGGGCCATCTCTCAGATGGGACTGTGTTTCCAGGCAGAGAACTCTTGTGGAGCACTGGAAACAAGAGAGCCTGGGCACATCATCCAGTGAGCAGCCTGAATTTAGCTCAGCCCGCCACCTTCTACCCATGTGAATGCCAGTGGAGACCTCCAGCAGCACAGGGCACTTGCAACCTTCCTTCTGCCAAGGGAACCACCAGTTCAAAAACCAGGGCAAGATGAGGGCAGAAGAATTTGGTCTGGCCTACGCCCCGTTGGCCGTCCTGCTTACTTGGCCTGGCTCTCCAGCATCTCCTGCCAGAGGATTCTTACTGAGTCACAACAATTACTTAGAGATGCTTAAATTCCTGGCAACTTCAGGGGACACCAGTAGAAGTCAGGGAATTAATTGTCACATGCGGTTTTCAATTCCACATCTTGAGCCAGTTTGGCTCAAGCTGGTCCACTTTTGTGCCTCTTTTTTGCCATGGAAATCGCAGCCATGTCATCCTGCTGACACAAAAAGGGAGGGGAACTGCGTGCTGCACAGGCTTAGAGAATCTGAATGACAGGCGTGCTTTTCCCATGTGCTAAATAAATCTCCCCATTACACTTGTGCAGAGAACTATAATTAAGACTTGGCAACATCATCCGTAAGGACTCTCAGGGCTTACGTCGGGAAACGCGCAAAACCCTCTGCTGGAAAAGAAATACAGTTTGGGAAAGCTGTACATCTGACAGGAAACACAGTTTTAAAAGTCCAAAGCCTTGGCTCTGTGACAAAGGTATGGCCTGCAAGCAGAAACTCCCTGGTGCTGAGATGCCCTGGTGCACAGAGCTCTGCCAGCCACGGGCATGTGGGAGAAGAGATGATGATAAGCTGTTCAGACAAGCCTCTTCACCCAGACTCCTGTGGCGGTGATGTAACCATGCTCTGTGGCTGAGCTCTTGGATTGGGAGCAGGATGGAAAGAAGTAGGTGGGAAGTGGTGAGGCAGCAGCACAGAAATCTAGAGAAGGGCTGTGGAGGTTCCTCAGAGCTCTGAATTCACATGGTATCTTTTAGAAACAAAAGGCCCAAGTGATGAGTTGTTTCCTCAGCAAACATGTTCCTTAATCCCCCAGAGACAGGTATGCTGGCAGCTCTGCAACAGAAACTGGAGAGGAGCTCTCTGGGCAGAGAGTGCCTCCTTCGAATCAGGGAATTTGGGCAACAGGAAAGGTCGTGGTGCAGAACTGTCCACCCAGGAGAATCAGGGCTCGAGCCTTGGCCAGGTGCTGCCGCCCATGTGCTCAGTGATGCCAACACACAGGGGGATGCAACCCAGGCACTTCATTGCTGGAGCTCTGTTCCTTCCATTGTTTCCAAAACGCTTGCAGCAGCTTGAAAATAAACATTTCACTCCCTACCCCTTTGATCCTTTTCCTCCCAGTAAACAGCCCATTTTCGCTCTGTGTTTGGAAGACAGCTGAAATTAACCCAGCTTTGCTTTAATTTCTCACTCGAGCAACAAATGATCTCAGCGCTGCTCTGGGAGAAGGGGAAGGCGAGAGCAGCAGACCTGTGAGTAACCTGCTCCCACCACAGATCATAAAACCCCTGTTTTGCACAGGGCCTGCAAAAAGAGTTGCTATTTATCTCACTGTGGGAACACTTTAGCCATCATCTGATGACCTGCTCAGCACTAGCTGTGTTGAGATGGCTAAAATAACCTTGGTGATAAGGTGGATGGGCAGGCTTCCCCCCAGCAGAGATGAGAGGGGTGTGGGTGTTGCTTGCAGAGGAGATGGAGAGGCTGGCACCTACTCAGAATGAGCAGCATGCACGAGCATTTACAAAGATCCCTTGGGATCTCTCAGTACACCTCTTTAAAATGTCCTGCTCTTGCTGCTAATACCACAAGGGATTTCTTCCTTTTGATTCTGCTCTGCAGCTCAGCAGCTGACATCATGAGGAGGGGAGGAGGAAGCAATCCAAGGAAAAACATTCAGGCTGCACACCAGGAAGAAACTTGAGACTAAAACAGATCTATTTATATCTGACCTGAAATGGGCTTTCTGAATGGGAAGCTGATCTGAGTGGAGGCTGGATGGCAGGCAGAAGGTGCCGTAGTGCTGAATACAGGCACCCACTCGCCGGCAGAACGCATCTGTCCGAGCCGCAGGGAGAAAGGAAACACGAGGAACCAGGGAGGTGCTCTCTGTAGTCCCGGCACGGGGAAGCTGTAGCTGGAGGTGCTGTATGAGCCATTGTGCTGCGGTTCCAAGGACATCAGTGTTCCCCATCCATTTGGGGTAGGTTCCCTGTTGGGTTTGGGCATAGATTGAAGGAGAAGCTCTGAGTGACCCTGATGACGTGCCTGGAAGGTAAGAGGGGACGCCTTGGCAAGCGCCTCCAGGGCCTGGTGCCATTAGTACTGCTCGGAGAAGAAAGAAGCGTGGAGAGTGGGGGGACTGGCCCCCTCTCCAGGCGGGGTGCAGCTGCCGTCCTCAGAGTGTTCTGACAGCTCCCCGTATTCACTGTTGTAAAAAGTCTGGCCTCCGACTTGGGACCCGTACGACGGTCGACATCTGCCCCGCAGGTCCGACTGTTCCCCTGTTCGACTGGGCCCTTTACTGCTGTGAGGGAGAGAGACACAGGGAATCAATCTGGGCACTCCTAGAAAGCCTCTGTCCTGCTTGGAGACATCCCAGCTTCAGGAAATCTCATCTGCTAATGCACGGGTCAGAGACAGGGTCAGGAATAGACTTATACCTCCATTTCAAAGCACAAAGCCAGGCCTTGCTCTAAATCTAAGCACAGCCTGCATGTTTTGTGAAGAATCTGCACATAACCTGGTGACAGAGTTACTTCAGCTCTTCTAGTTACCTTTGGGATACCTGCCAGATACAGGGAAGGGTTGGGGCCCCAGTGAGCAGGGAGCGACAAGAGACATTGCCTCAATTGCTTCTAGACCTGGCAGGAATAACAGAAACTGGTACAAACCAACAGCCAGGATGGGGGAAAGGAAATGAAGGAAGATGATGAAGATGATGTGGGAGGAAATTGGCAGCCCCATCTCAGCACCTACCAATACCAAGTGGCTGGCAGGAAGCCACAAGGGCAAGGGCAGGGACACATTCAAGGAAAGGTTTAAAGACAGTGTTTTCCAGGAGACAGGACACCAGGTGTAGGAGACAACAGGAACATGCCTTAGGGAAAAGAGGACAAGGACAAGAAGTAGGAGACAGCTTGATACAACAGCAGAGAAGCCACAGGTTTGTGGCTAAGAAAAAAGACAATGACCAGTCTGATCTGATGTTGGGAGGCAGAGGAGGTGAGGAAGAATCTTGGGACTGGCCTTGTCTACACATGAGCTGACATGGCTTGCTCAACAAACTGTCACCAAGACAAGGTCCCAGCCTGCTCTGGCACCAGGCAGAGATAAGCTAGACAGGTTCTCACCCACTTTCCAAGCCTGGGACAAGGACATAGCCATTCATAACATCCTCAGCCCTGGGAGTGCCAGCTCAACCTGCTGGGTTCTATATTGGCATGTGGGAAGTCCTAAGGCCTGTGCCATCCCTTCACCACCCCATCAGGGCCCTGAACCCCGTGGGTCAGGGCTGAGAGAGGGAGGGAGGTGGCAGCCACATAGTTTCTGTCCATCCCACCTGCCACTGCTTGTACAAGACACATTTCACCAGAAAATGCCAATAAACATAAACAGTTTCATTAACACCATCACTCCACTGTGCCTCATTATTTTAACAGACATATTCTTGTTGATGGGCACAGCTTAAATTTTTAAACCCTAGGAAGCAGCAGGCATGTCTGTTCTTTGTGTGTTTTGCCTCTCATTAATGAGTGCATGGACTTATCTGGCTCAGGGCCCACAGCTGAGGGCTCCAAGCAGTACAGCCTATGGGGAGACACCAAAGCTGCCTCCTGGTCTCACTGCATTTGGCAGCAGGGAGGTCTGAGTGGCTAGACTTAAGTACCTGAATCCACCTTCTTTTCTGTGTCGGTTTTCTATCCTCTCAAATTCCTCAGATGCCAGAACCATCCCACTGTCTGTCTGATTGTCCTGGAAGGAAGCAACAGGAATTATCAGTAACATCCCTGTCGACTATCAGAGCGGGAAGGGAGGAGAAATAATTCAGAAAATGAGATTGTGTGTATGTGTGATGGGGAAAAAGAGGTAGGGACACTTTACCAGCATTCTGCATCTGATTTTCTTAGGTAGCTTCCTAAAAGCAGCACATAAAAAGGTAGGATTTCTGTGTGCAGTTCAGTGTCACTTTTGGGGAAAAAAAAGAGTGCTCCCTGTCTGGAAGGTGTATTACCATCCAATGTATGAGAGGTGAGGTTTTCCTCTGAGACTAAAGGTATGACCGAAGTTTTTCCACTACAGGAGATGTAAGTGCCAGTCCAGTTCAGAGAGACCAGAGGCGTCCATACTGCACAGTGCCACGTGGGTCAAGATGCAGGGGGTGCAGGCAAGCACTCTGGGTTTACCTAGTCCTGGCTGGATTTCAGTGTGCTTAACCAGGCTATGTTCACAGATTTGAGAAGGGTGAAGAGCAGGCTCTTCTCTGAGGTCCTTTATAGTCCCCCTGTTTGCAGATCTATCCTCCCCATTTCCCACTCAGGCAGTGTGAGCTGTGCTGCAGAGAAACCCCTGTGTGCCAGGTGGAGAAAGGAATGTGCACAGGACTTGATGGACTTCACAGGAATGACACAGACAGACTAACATGAGATAGGACTGATCTTCCTTCCACAGTCTTAACAGTAAAGTTGTCAGAAAACAGCTGAACATTTCTTTGCCCCCCTCTCAACTCCACCCAGATGCTGCTCACCGGGTGTGCCTTGTACATTGTGTGTGTCATGGGAAACTCTTCAAATGTCTTTATCCTGGATGGGCACCTGATCTGATTTCCTCCCGTCAAACAACCAGGGAACGAGACACAGTTGTAGTATCTGTAGACAGAAGCACGGTGTGTTCAGTAAAGCCAGCATTCAATGTCCTAAATGAGCAGGACCTGAACCCAACATCCTCACTGTGCAGTCAAAGTATGCAGGGAGGTGGATGACCCAAATGGTGGATTTTGGGAAGGTAATGGGGTCACCTTAGGCCCCTTCATCCCATATTACTTCTGCTGTGGGGGAGCACCCAGACTTCCCAATTGAATCAGGCCCTAATGACCTCTCCACCTGAGGTAAGCAGAAAATCATCATATAGATCCCAGGCATCACATTATCACAGCTCTCCAGAGAGAAGAGGCTTAGGCCTTGTTGTTTGAGTTTGTTAGCAACAAGTAAGGATGAAACTCCTTACATGGTCCTTTGGCAGCATAGCTGGAGTCAGAAGAAGGAATGTCATAGGCTTACACATTAAGGGCTCTTTCTCATTATCAAAATCAAGTCATTTTGCTTTTATAAGCAAGATGCTATGGCCTAAATGCTTGGATCACATCTTATCACCTGGGATTTTTCCAGCATCTGGGTTCTCCCTCTATCCTTCAGGGCTCCTTACAGCTCAGGCTGCTGGCTGCCTGCTGGGCATTCTCTACCCTTTTCAGAGGGAATTCACCTTGCTGCTAGGCTGTGGCAGCGTATCCTCATGTCGAAGTCCTCTTCATCTGAGTTTTGCTGGGCAGAGGAAGGCACCTGGGAGAACCCATCATCTTCTGAGCTGTGAGAGTCGTTCAGTGGGATGTAATCCTTCCCTTCCTGGTAGGAAAAACAGTGAGTGGCCTTGCAAGAAGGGGAAGGCTTTCCCACAAGAAAGAGTTTCACAAGCAGAAACTGTCAGAGCTGGGAAGGAAAATTTCTGGTTTGTGTATTTTCTTCCTCTGGGACAAAATATCTGGCTGGAGATTTCTGTGCCCTTTGCATAAGTAGCTGTGAATGATGCATGGAGGTGTGTGAGCAGGAAAACAACGTAATCCCACAGTTCTCTGCCTTACATGGACAGAGCATTGTGCTCCAGGGCAACTGTGGCTTAGTCACTGTGGCTTAGTCATGCATGTGAGGGGAACTAGTGCTGAAAGGTTAAAGTCAGGGACGTCAGGATGAGACAGTACTCAAGCATTTAGCTATCAGCTTCTGAAAGGGAACGTCAAGAAAAAGTTAAAAGAGCTGTAAGATCATCGTAGTTAGATGTCCTGTTGAGCTACTGCATGGAAGTGATTAGTAACAGTTTCAAAGAAAACTGTATAGCTGGCTGCTGTAACGTAACAGTTGTTTTGTTCACATGGCCCTGACATTTCAATCTGAGGGCAGAGTTTCAGAAACCCTGGTCAAGTTCTGGTTTTCATTATGCAGGCGTGTGGGAAGCAGAAGTACCAGGGCCTTGACTCAGCTGAAGAATTTCAAATAATCATCTGGGGATTAGGACGGAAATACTGGAATGACGACTAAGAGGGCATCCACCCTGCAAGGAGTGGAGTTATATGAGGATGCAGCTAGAGGGCTGTCACAGAAATGAGTTCTCCAACAGCTCTGGGAAACAGATCTCTGATCCAGGTATCCCTGTGTTATTGGTGGCCTATGCAAAGATACTGCATTGACCACAGAATCAGCAGAGGGCACAGCGAGAGAGATAGAAATGGGAGAAGAAAGAGCTGTCCGAAGCTGAGCAGGGACACAGAGAGGTTTTCACCTGCTGGACGTTTTCCTGAAGAAGGTTCCCCAGTATCTCCACTAGGTCGGAGAAAGTCGGTCTCTCCTTGGGATCACCGTGCCAGCAGCTCAGCATTATACGGTAGCTGCCAAGAAGAGATGCTGGTTTTATGCAACAGAAACCCCCTCCTACCTCTCTCCACAGGTCCTACCCACATAGTTCCCACAATAGCTTCACTGTGAGGGAAAGCTTGGCACCCCCCAGCACGCTGGCCAGGTGGACTTGCTGGAAGGGTGTTGGTTTGTTATGCACTGAATATAAGAGGGCACGAGGAGCTGATTCAGGCACCTCTGGTACCCTTTGGAGCAGAAAAGCACATTGCCCACTTACAGACCCATCCCAGCACACAAAGGTACCTAGAGAGCTCCAATCCTAACCTATCTGGCTTGCTCTCCAGGCAGCTGACTGGAGTGAAGGATGTGTTGGCCCATTCCCCACTCTGTCTGAAAGGTCTGCATCCCACAGAGGGGCTTGTCTTGCCCTAGGCTGGGATCTGGAAGGTTTCTGCCTTTGCACAGAGGGCTCTGCTCTGACCAGTGTGGGATCCATGAGGTTTCTGACTCACATTTCTGCCGTGGCGTACTCTGGGGCTCTCATCCTGGTACCGTCTTTGAGCCTCTGGCAGAACTCCTCGTTGATCTGGACTCCAGGATATGGAGATGCCCCTAAAGAAAGTTCAGAGAAGGGTGGGAACATGAAATGTACCCTCAGAAACCAGTCCTTCTGAGACTGCCCTTCCTGCCAAAATACCGGGAGATGTGGTCATTTCTCATACACAGCCCAAGTTCTTGGTGCTGCCCAAATCAGGCTTCTCTGTCTCGGCATGCAGAGGCCACCTCTGAACGCCTGCATTCCCATCACTCTGTTCATAGGTGGATATGGCCTCCATATTTTTTTTGCCTACATTGGTGTCACTTCCCATAAGTCCTTAGATGTGCTTCAGAATGTCAAGGCCTCCTGCACAGACTCACCCACCAAACTACTACGTGTGTAGAGATGTTTCCCTCAGCAGCATGATATCCTCATTACCACTCACCTAGTGAGAAGATTTCCCAGAGGAGGACCCCAAAGGACCAGACATCACTCTGTGTAGTGTAAACCTTGTCAAAGATGCTTTCTGGAGCCATCCACTTCAGTGGGAGACGGGCCTGCAGGAGGAAGAAGCAAGGCACAAGCATTTAGTCAGGCACGTGAAGTAGGACAGCCCTTCTTGTTGCAAAGGGATGAAAGGGATGAAAGGGATGAAAGGAAATCAGAACTGATAGCCCTGCTCCTCTCTCCGTGGAGGGATGGAGGTTTGGTTAGGTCAGAGAGGGATGGAGACACTGGTGGAGGAGGACAGGACATTTGTCATTGGGCAAATGGCTTCTGGTCCCAGCCATGCAAGTGGTTCCACTCCTCCTTTCTCATCTTTTTGTCAAGGGGGCCTAATCTGTTGAGGGTTTGAGAAGATGGCACTCACACTGCCTTTCCTGACATAGTCAGGGTCCTTGTAGATGTCCCGGGCCAGGCCGAAGTCACAGATCTTTACCACGTTGTTCTCTGACAGCAGGATATTGCGAGCTGCCAGGTCTCTGTGGATGCACTGAGGGCACACAAAGAGGATGGGGCAAAATCAGAGGGATAGGAACAACAATCAGAAAGTGCAGAGCACCTCCCTCCCCCCTGTGAGCCTGAGCTGTAATGGGGAAATGGAGGAAGTGGGCAGGAGCTAAAGATAAAAATTTCAGAAGGGGATGGTTAAGGAGAGGTTGAAATACAGGACTAATTTCCCGTCTTTGTGTACACATGACTACCTCAGATTTCTTGAGAAGTGAGAGGTAGATCACGGAATCTCTCCGTGTGTCACCTGTAAAGCAGCTGTAAGCAGGTCTTCTCTCATCATGCATGCACAAAAGATCAGGTGAGCAAAGAAAAGGGTGAACTCACCTTTCGAGATGCCAGGAACTCCATGCCACGTGCTACCTGGAAGCTGTAGCAAATCAGGTCTTCCATTGTCAAGGGACTTTGCCACAAGTCATCCACTATCCAGGAGTACAAGAAAATGATTAGACAGTGAGCAATCTGTTGTCCTGCTTGCCTCTCTCCAGGACTCATGGGGTATAGCCAGTCTCTCAGTGAGATACAGCTAGTTCTCAGTGGTAACTGGAGTAATCAGCTCCCCTCTAAGATTTTCTGCTTAGGTGGCAGGAGACACATGGCAGGAACCTGCTCAAGTGTGAGGAGAATGAGTCCAGCCTCCAGCACATGTCAGTCAGACAGAGTTGTGGGGAACAGGACTGGAACAGACTTTGAAGGTCAGTTCATCATTCCCGTCCTAGGGAGGACCCACTGAGATCCCCCTCAATTCTCCTTTCTTTAGGCTAAAAAACCCCAAAGGAATTTAATCCTCTCTTCTGGGTTTATAGAGTCTATTACAAGAGACAAGAGATGATGTCACAGCCCTGTTCAGGGAATGGCCGTGCAACAGTGATCAGCTCCAAGGCTGAGTCCCAGCTCCCCACTGATATTCCCTACCCTTCACCCAAACTAGCCAAGTCTGGCATTTTTTTGGTGGCCCAGGTGAGGAGCTGCTGCCAAGGCTGGAGCATTACCTTCCTGGATGGGGTGTGCTGTCTGGCTCTTGTGCATGAGGAAGCGGTGGAAGATGGCGCTGTCGCTGGTCCCGGAGCGGCTCCTCCTGTCTGCTCTCACGGCCTCCACGATGGACTGCACCTGGATACGCAGCCTGGGAGACTTCTCCTGGCAAGGGGACCACATCAAAACCCTCAGCAGGCAACACACATTGTAACCCCTGCACCCACGCTCTGCACAGTCTTTTCCTGTTCTTAAATCAATCTTCCATTGCAGAAAGGACAGAGGGTGTCTTTGTCACACTGTCAGATCATGCATCAGGCTGCACATCTTCCTTCCCTAGACATGGGATAGGTCCCTAGGGGCAAAGGAAGCTACTTACCCTGTAAGGACTGAATCCTTCCCTCTTGGTCCGCAGGTAGTTGGAGAGGTTGCCATATTTGCAGAACTCAACAATAACCATGAGTGGACCTGGTGAGAAGACACCAAGGGTCAGGGCAAGAGGTAAGGGCTTGAGCTGGTCAGAATTTACCCCCACTCATGTTATGTGCAGTCCCACCGAGCTGTGACATCTGTCCTAAGTGCACACAAACACACTGATAACCTCCTCACACGTCCCTGTGATCACACTTGTGGCCAGCAAAAAGGGCACGGGACAAGCACTTATCTCTGGGAGCAGGCACAGCCTGTTGCCCTGGGATACTTACCATTGGGTTTGGTACAGGCACCCAGCAAATTCACCACGTTGAGGTGATTCCCAATGTGAATGAGGATCTTCAGCTCTGACATCAGTGCCTTGTGCTCGCTCGCGGTAGCTCCCTCTGGAAACACACAGACCATGTTATGATGCCTCCTCACAGCTTTTCACTCCCCCTCACCACCCTCCTCTTAGCAGCATGTTAATATGAGTCTTGCTGAGGAGGCTGTGCCCTCAGAGCCTCGGTACATTTTGTTACTGTGTGTTCCTACATGAAATGTCAAGCCTTGTCTGGAGATCCCAGGATCCCTGCTGTAACATGTACCATGCTCTCTGCAGGTGCAGGGACCCAGGGCAAAGGACAACACAATCTGTGCCCAACAGATTTTTCCTTGTGATAGCTATGCAGTGAAAAAGATCACTTGAGGCTTACATACAGATGCACCCGTTTGAATCTCTGCCCTTTCAGCCTCCAAACAGAAATAACGAGCCATAAAACAATTAGGAACAAAAGACATCTGATTCTTTTTATCACAATTGAAGATAGGAGCTGTCTCAACTCAAACTCGGATATCTTTTTATGATTCCAATAGCAAGCACAGTGTCATGCCCCTGCCATCTCTCTGTACTTCATCTTCTCTCAAGCGCCAAATTCACATCAATTCTTGACCCTCTGTTTTACCCTCAGGGTGTGTTCTCTGGTTTTGTGTGCCTTTTCATACTTCTCACTTCCCCATATGCATTTTGTCTTAGTTGAGAGTTTGTAAATTTAGCCTGAGATACAGAAGCATCCTCTTGAGCTGCAGCTGATGGGCCAGGTGAGAGCCATGCCTCAAAGGACTGTAAAGCAATCTTGCATGACAGGCTTCCCCCTGCATTGCTGTGCAGAGCATCTGTACACTTGCAGTGGTAAGTAGTGCGCAGATGAGCCATGACTTGGTTTCCACATACAGGACACTTTTGGCCAGAGACTGCCTCAGTGTTTCGTTTGGTGCCAAATTACAGAATAATGTTTTGGATGCCTGATTGAAAGAACAGCTATAAAATCTTAAAATCTCACTATGGATTGACCAGGCTTTGGGTGCAAAGCCAATTTAGCCCTCAGAGCTGGGTAAGAGCTGCAACCTCCTTCCTTACCCAGCTCTGAATCTGTCCCATAAACACAAAATACAGGCACATTTGGAAGAAGGCAATTGGGAGCAACACTTCCTTTAGTGACCTGCCAAAGAGGGGCTTCAGATCTCTGTTTGTCCTTTGAGACAGATTTCATTCTTTGCCTTTGAAGACAGCTAAATTTCCTTGAAAGCTGAGTTCCTGAAGTCTCTACTGTCTGTACTGCCACTTGCCTCCCAGTGCAGCTGAATGGGGACAAAGCATCCATGAGAGGATGACAAGAGCATCAACTGTGTTGAGGCCAAGAAGCCATTAATTAAGACAGGCATTTGCAGAGTGGACATTTCCTGGCAGGTGCTTCATTCGTTGCTGTCTACACACACTACATGTTTTACTTCACTGTCCACATACCTTTCAGCATTTTGACTGCTACGGTCTCACAGCTGTTACTTTTATTGATCCCAAATGCTGATGCTTCCACCACCTTCCCGAAGGCACCGTGACCCAGGACTTTACCTATGGACAAGGAAAGAGGCAGTGTGAAGAAAGGCAGGTGCAGAACAGGCAGAATAGAATGAAAGAAAACAAAAATCCCAACAGGAAACCATGGGAAGAAGAAAGAAAAAAATATCATAAAGGAAAAGGAAGGAATGGAACATGTGCCCTTTCAGGTGGCTGCTTGCTGTGATGATGGGAGGAACTGAGACAGAGCTGGCATGGACAAAGCAGAGGAAGGAAATGGCCCTGCAGAAGTGAGGGGCTGTTTGTTGCCCTCAAGCAACAAGTTGTTGTGTGTGGGAAAGGTAAACATGACCCCTTGCAGCAGAGCAGCCAGGGCTAATGTCACTGCTCTGTGCCTCAAAGGTAGTCTGCTGCTCTTTAAACCCTGCCAGACAGAGAACAGGGAGTGCAGGTGGGTGTCTCAGCACGAGGACAATAAAGGATGCGGTCCTGGTGCCAAACTCGGGTACCTGCTGTGAACTGGACTGCTCTGTCCAGACTGCCACTTGGAGAATATGGGGATGTGTTTTAAAGCATGCCCCGGGGTCTTCTGGTCTCAGAGACGCCTGTGTGGGTACTTTGAAAGAGTCTGGGCTTACAGCTGGCTCAGACCTGTCCGTAGTCAGAGCCAAAGAGATTTCCCAGGCACAGCTGGGCTTTAGGGACAGTCTGGGGAAGAAGATGGGAAGCCTGAGGCAGAGAGAAAGCATTAAATGCACAGAAGTATGTAAGAAACCTGGAGGGTGAGTTTGAAGGGCTGGTGGGAAGTCCTGACCACAGCATGCAGTGGCAGGGAGGGGTCTGGCTCACCCAGGCGCAGGCGATCTCGTGGGAACTCCCACTTGCTGGAATCATAGGGCAGGTACTCGCACTGCTCCTCCAAGGGCACCTCGCCGGGGTCCATGATGATGGAGAGGTAGCCTGTCTTGATGTCTGCGTGGGCAGGCTGCAGGAATTAGCCAACACAAAGGGTGAGGAGGTGCCCTCCCTGCCCTGGGTGCTGAATCCCAGAGGGGATTTGTATTCTTTGCCTGCCTTAACTTGCTACCCCCTAGCAAAGGCCATTCCCTGTCACCTCCTTTACCACTGTCCTTATGCACCCTGTCCTTGGCAGTGAGAGCACTTGAAGATTCACTCAGTGACCTTCTTTTTCTTAGTGGGTGATGTCATGCAGCTCCACATCACCGCAGTGGTGTTGCCCCAAGCCCTGCTATGTCACCTTCCCTGCCTGGCACAGAGACAGTCACGTACCCTTTTGATGTTGCAGAAGATGAGAATAAGGAGGATCCAGAAGAATACAGCAATAACACCAGTCCCAATCAGGATGACAATCTCCACATTGGTCCTGTCATCAGAGCCTGTGGAGTGGGAGGGAAATTGTAGCTTCAGAGATTCCCACTCTGTGACCCAGCTCAGCCATCCGTTGTGGCCTGCATCAGGTGACTGGGGATGTGCTTGCCTGAGCTAAACATGCTCTAGACTACAGAGTAGAGCACCATGCCACCAGCAAGGCCAAGGGGCTTTCACTGCCTCCCATTGTCACAGGGAAGAGGTGTGGGACCTTGCCCACAACTCTTACTCTGTCCCTTCATCCCCAGGGGAGTTGTGGCTGCTGGTACCTTCCACAGAGACGCTGGCTGAGGAGTTCACACAGCCCTTGGCATTGCAGACGCTGCACAGGTAGAGCCCAGCATCCTCCTCTCTCACCCTCTGAATGCTCAGCCTCTGGTTGAAGTCCGCCAGGTCAATCCCTGTAAGGCACAGAGAGTTGTGGTGGTCACTCACAGGGAGGGAAGATTAGTGTACTAGACTCACTCAGGCTCAAAATCAGGCTCCTGTTTTTTGGCTGATTCATTTTAGATGTCAGAATGAAATCACACCAGCTGGTAGAGGCTCTTCTATGGCCTGATGGCCTCAGAAATACCCTATAGGGGCTTTCGCCAGGCAAGGTATGGAGGGGACAAATCCCACACCAAGCATGCTGGATAGGGACAGTGCCCAGGCAGTTCAGCTGCTGTGTCAAGTTCTGCTTCAGCTTCAGGATCTGTCCTTTTCCCTATGCAACGTGCCTGGATCCTTCCCAGGTTCCTTCTATGAGATCTGGGTTGCTCTCTGCTTAAGCAGAGATGCCAGGCACTGGGCTGAGAGTAACAACATGAATGATTTATCTCTCTCTGCTCTCCAGCTGCACGTGCACATGCACAGACAGTACTGAGCCAGGCCCTGGGGCATAGACTTGGCCAGTGAGACTGCATCAAACTGGGACAGAATTTGATTAAAACAAGAGTCTGGCCAATTCAGAGAACGAGTGCCTTTGCCTGGGCACAGCAACTCCCAGAACTCAGCAGTGTTCAGATCTCCAACAGCTGAACACTATGCCCTGCCTTTGATTCATCCCCAGCCCACTGTACCTGACACTTCTTCCACCAGTTTCTCGTCTTTGTACCAGCTGATTGCAGGAATGTGGTTGCCGTCCACCTTACAGCGCATCTCTATGGAGTCGCTGACGTTCACCCAAATGTCTGTCAGGTTCTGCTTGAGGCGGGGGATCTCCAGGGCTGGAGGAGCAGCACAAAGAGGAGGAGGGGAAAACGGGAAACTGATTGATCAAAAGAATATCTGTGTTCCTGGGGGGCTTTGGGTCTCGGACCCCTGCTGAAGGGTGTCTTGAGAACCCAGGTGCCCTGCCTTTGCCACCTTGAGTTTAGCTTGCTTGTGTGGCTTCCCCTGGGGATGGACTGGGAAGCTCATGGCAGCAAGAGCGCCAGCTCTCCTCTGTCACTCCCACCAGCCCTGTGGACCCTCACCCTGCACAGAGATGTATTTCTTGTGGCAGTGTTTCTCCCGGGTCTTCCTGTTCTGCACCTCACACACGTAGTCTCCCTCCTCATTCAGGGAGATGTTGGGAATGGTGAGCAGCAAAGTGGCATCATTGGAGTGGGGCTGAAAGCGCAGTTCCCCCTGCATCTTGGTGGCATAGTGGTGGACATTCTTACAGTCCAGCACAAGGGGATTGCCCTCTTCATCGTGGAGCTTGGAGAGGTTCAGCCGATACCACTGCAGGTTCTCATAGGTGTAGTTGTCTGCATTGCAGCTCAGCTGTAGGTCCTGCCCCTCTATGGGCTCTTCTGAGGGCTGGGACTCAATCTCGAACCCGTCTGGAATGGCTTTCAGGAAGGAAATGAACATGTGAATGAGTTTTCATGGCTGAGCTGCCAGACACAATGAAACTGGCTCCTTGGGCTCAGCTCTCTGAGATCCGCCTGTCCTCAGGGTAAACAAAACCACTGCAGAGTAGAACTGTGACATGCAAACTGCTGGCAAGCACAGCTTAAGCCCAGCGAGTGTTATGGGATATTCTGAAGTCCCTGGGTCAGATTAAGATGGGGTCACAAAAGAAGCAAGCCGGGGAGGTCTCAGTTGGGCTGTTACTGCTCTCAGCTCAGCTGCACCCTTTTGGTTTGCACACATGCCTGCTTTTACATGTGCAGACAGTGACACAGCAGCCTGGACAGCTGCACGTGTGGAGATTCCTGGAGCAGCCACTGAAGATGTGCACCTGGCTCCACAACAGCTGGTGGATCTGACAGCACAGGCACTACCACGAGGGCCATGAGCCCAGCCTTCTGGGGTCTGTCCATAAGATAAGTCTCTGCTGTGCCCTTGCTGGACTCCCTGTCCCAATGGACAGGGACAGAC
The DNA here is from genome assembly GCF_001604755.1 of Lepidothrix coronata. NCBI lineage: Eukaryota > Metazoa > Chordata > Aves > Passeriformes > Pipridae > Lepidothrix > Lepidothrix coronata. The sequence goes on along the minus strand of NW_016690324.1, from coordinate 581,124 downwards.
TCCTGCCAGTACGGGGTACTGCTGACAGGAGGCTTATCAGCCCCATATGGGCCATGACTCCAGCCCACACTGCTGGGCTCTGGCTTCTACGAACTCATCTTCCTCCCATCACCAAACTCCCGTGGGGACTCTGCCAGGGCTTCAGGCCAGCGGGACGTGGCCTGGGAATGGGTCGGGTGGTGCCACTAGAGGATGCTCTTGGACCAGGCACATCCCCAGACCAGGGAGCTGCCTGGGCCTGAGCCAGAAGTCTATCCCCAGCCCAGGACCTGCCCAGAACCTGACAGGGCTGCTCCAGGACCTAGGCACAGGCAGCCCCGGCTCGCCCCCAGGTCTGCCTGCCAAACTCTGCCTGCCAAACTCTGCCTGTGCTATCTGCTGCCAGCCCTGCTTTCCTTCTGGCTTCCCAGTCACTGTTGAAGGTCCTAACTGCGAAGGGCAGGACCCAGCAGCTCTAGGGACCTGCCTTTTCCCAGCAGAGAGCTCGGCTGGTGCAGGGAGAGGGGAGGTTTGCAGTACTCACTGGTCACGTAGAAGTAGATGAGCCGCTCGTCTCGACCCACTTTATTAGAGGCAATACACTTGTACATGGCTGAGTTGTTGGCCTCCTGGATGGCCAGTTTGCTGACTGTCTGGTGGGGGAAGAGAGCGTAAGGAGGAATTAGGAAGAGCAAGGGAGAAGAGAAGTAGGATCACTGCTGCTCTCTGTCAGGCAGCAAAGCCCACAGCAAGCCTAGCTCCAGGCAGCAGCTACACCTGGGAAAGGGTTATGCAAAAATAGCCCCTTATTCAATAGCCCTTTGTGCATTTCAAGCCTAAAAGTTGGCTCTAGCAACAACAACATGATTTTATTCCCAAACTCTTCTCCTTTTTATAGAGCCCAGTCAGCATAGATGCCTCACCATGGAAGCAAAGTTCTTGCTGAGCCCCTCGGGTCACCATGGGGACAGATACAGCCCCCCTTGCTGTGCTCAGCAAGGGGGACAGTAACATGATGCAGGTCTGAGGGGATGGCTAAGCTCCTGCCAAGCTTTATGAGGAGAAAGGGAAAGGACACCAGGGCTCTGATTCCCTGAGCCCCCTGCAGTTAAGTGACTACTTAGTGTCCTGTAGGTTCAGTGGAATTTACAGGTACTTACAGGCCTGCCAGCACTCCTTTTATCCATAAGGAGAAATCAAACCTATGAAAGCATCCCAGCTCTCACCAATTCAGGAAGGACAGTCATTTTCTTGCTTTAAATTTCAAGTGTACATAGACACAGTCCTAAAAGCTTCCTCTTCCATCTTTCTAGCAAGACATGACTGAGATTGGGCAAACAGCCAGGCTGCCATCCTGGGAGCATGGACCCAGGAGATGCCGCTTCCAAATAAGCCAGGAAAAGCAGCTGGGGAATAAGGCTGCTCTCCTCCTCCTGCTGGCTCACATTGTACATGTGTGAGCTGCTGAATGTGTTACAAGCACTCCCCTTAGAGGAGACCTGCAGTTTGAAGCTCCAGTTTAAATGACAAGTTAATCACACGCAGAAATCCCTCTAATGAGACAATGTCTAAAATGCAAAAATAATGTGTTCCTACTTCGCCTTACAAAGGGAAACTACTTTGCCTTTACTATTCATCCCACAGACTTGGGGAAGCATTTCCGTTGTAAGTGGCAATGCATTAGCTTGGGTTAACCAGAAGGAACAGTCATTCATTCAGGGCCTACTCAATGCAGCTGAAGTGACCTTATTACTAGTACTTTTGTGCATTGCCTTTTCCGTTTCTTGGGGTTATTCAGTACAGCTGAAGTGACCCTATTGCTGGCACTTTCGTGTGCTGCCTTTCCTGTTTCTTGGGCATTTTCCTTCTAATCCGCAGTGTCACGTAGGAGCTGGGGTTTCTGGATCTGACATCATCCTGCTGCCTGCAGTGCATGGTTGTGCCCTGCATACCCTGTGGTTCGTTCTGGCCTTACCAGACAGAATAAAACCCAGGAGGATGGTAAAAGAAGACAGGCAGAAAGGAACAGAGGGAGTGAAAGCAGATTTGAGAACATAGCATCCCACTCTTTTCTCCTAAAGGTCTTGCACATCCCTGGGATGCACAACCTAGTTTGAAGCTCCTGGACAATTACAACCAAACAGATGGAATGAGAGGGACACAGCTGAGGAATAGGAGGGAGAGAATGAGGAAAATAGGGAAAGATCAAAAAAGACCAAGATGAGTGTCACAACTGGAGAGGGACACAAGGGCTTCTCACTCAGGAGCTCCCACCACCCGTGCTTTCCTCCCTGGGGGACACCAACTGCTGCCTCTCCCTTCAGTTGCCCTGGGAGGAGAAGCATCTGCTCTTGCCACTCTTTTGGCAGAGTGATGAACTCCCAGCCAGGCCAGGGGACGGGAAGTGCCTTTAGAGGTGTGTAGGAAAACAGGAAGTGACTTTCGGAAACAGGGGCCCATTTGTTTGTTCTGCATCCCCCTGTGAGCGGCTGGTGCCCGACACCAGCGGGAACAGGAACCCCGTCACGGCGCAGACCTGACACTCACGGCTACCAGAGAGGCAGAAAGAAACAGGCAGCAAGCAGGTCACACACTACACACTGCAATGAGGGAGAGAGGTTCCTTCCAGAAAGGAAATGCTGTGATGGAGAAGTGGGCTCTGTGGGGCACACGTGCTCTCACTCACAAACCTGCAGTGGAGGGATGCCACCATCTCCATACCACCCTGACCCCCCTGGGTTAGGGACAGCTGGATGAAATGCCCCACCAGACACATGCACATTCCCAGGGCCAGGGATTTCCTGGCCAGTTTGTGACTCCTGCTTTCCTGCCCAGGCTGCTCTGCAGGGTTTGGCTCTACAAGATCAGCCTGTGCTCAGAAATGGCCAAGGGAGCCCTCATAGCACACGTCCCTCATGCCCTCCCTAGCTGGATGCCCTGTGTTCAACAGCAATCCATGTAACCCCTCCTGTGCAGCCAGCCCTGGTGGGAGCCTCTCTGGTCACAGGGTAATTTGTCAGAGATGACAGCTCTCCCTCTACCTGGGGCTGCCTGATACTGCAGAGCCCCAGGGCTGGGAATGGCTGCTGATGGTTCATTTCAGAAGCAGAGGTGTGAAGCTCTCCCCAAATCTGTCTCTGCCAGGCTCCTTTCCAGCCTGCTTTTGCTGGATGATGGCAAAGGATCTCTGTGCCTGTCTCCAGCTCCCTGCCCCAGGATGGGTTTGAGATACA